>NC_136492.1:61835150-61877650 GCF_053919585.1 Euprymna scolopes
TGAATTGTTTTAATGAGTTCTTTAACTTGGACAGGTTCCTAAACACACATTTACACACATACAATTTCTCTCTCTCTCTCTCTCTCTCTCTCTCTCTCTCTCTCTCTTTCTATATCTTTCTCACACACACACACACACGTTACTTATTATTTCACATATATAGGCATACAATATTATTAGATAATGCAATATATTGTGCATTGATTTTCAGTCATTACTTCAACAGTATCCAATACGTGAGTAGAGATGAGTCCTTTCTTTCACAGTTGTTTCTATGTTTCAGTCGAAAAATATTTATCTAAAAACTTTTCTTGAAAAGAAAATTCTTTTTATGTACTTTTCTTACAGAGAACAATTTTTTTATTTCGAGAAAAGTATATAATTTTTGTTCCATATAATTACTCTTAAGGTAATCACTTTCGTGCTTTACAGTTTCGTTTCCAGTGTTTTCACTCTATCGCCTCTGACAGCCTTCGCGTCGTCTTTTCTTACTGCTTACCAGATCGTATCGATATCGTTCATGACGGACGATATCGACAGGAAGTTGGGTCAGGTTCTGGATTAAGTACCCATTATTTGATAGAAAAATAAAATAACAAATAAAGGATTCACTGAAAATATCGGATGGTATAATATGCTCTAAAACCACAAATAAAACTTAATGAAAGCTGAAATAATTAAAGTAGTGTTGTGGAGACACCCACTAATTAGCATACGTGGGTGAAAAGATATAAATAAAGGTATCAAGTCAGCAAGAACGGGGAGCTGTGTTCGAACGCCGGATAGGCAAGACGCATGTGCCGGTTGCTTCATAAAAGACTTTAACACGCCCTCTGCCGGAAAATCTTCCAACTGCAGTACAACTGCACCTTTGTAAATATGTATTATCTTTTCGTCTTAATATATTTGTTTTACCTTTACTTTCTGCGTTCGTGTTGTTATTGATACATACACAACAAGTAGAAAAAAGTTATTATATTGGCTTACTTTTTTATATATATTTTCAAACAGAGGAATATAACCAATCCAAATTGAATAGATGTTAAAGTGAAAACAATAAAAAGAAAGGAAATTTGTTTAGAAATGGGGAAAATAGATAATTTCGGAAAATAAAAACCATAAAACGATGAAGTCCCTAATTCGGTTCCAAATTATGGACGAAGAACTTCATGAATTCGTAAGGAACACCTTAACTACTTAGCCACCACCTATATGAGTTCTGCCATTTATCTCCCGGAGTGCAATGATATAATACAAGTTCCGGAAAGTGGGATTGAAAAGTCATCGCCCTAAATAATCCCGTTGATACACCGGATACTGCTAGATCACCGAAGTTAAGTGACCTTGAGCCTGCTCAGTACTAAAATGGGTGACCATTTAGGAATACCAGATGCTGTATGTGCTCTCAGCGTATCTCGGCATTGTTTCAAGTTGGCCTCGAATTCTCCTTGCCACTAGAATCAAGCACTGCCGACTCAGGAGAGATCCAGTTTAGGATTGCACAGCTTTCTTTCCCAATTATACGTGCGGACACTCTTAAACAGGGTATCCATTGTTTCTTAAGACTAAACGGAGGAAGAACACTCTGGTCTGCAAAAATGTCTAGGCATCCCAATAAATTAACACCTTCCCAAAGAGAGAAGGCAAAGCTTGAGAGGATGGACCTCATAGAATTGCAGAGGACTAAAGCCATATCTCAGTCAATCGAGAAACATCATCTCAACAATAGCTTATGCTCTGTTGGCTTTTGTGTCGAAGAAAAACGTTCGGTTGAGTTTCGATGAAGTCAAAATCGCTTACTAATGTGGATGGAATCGCATATGTGTATATCGCGTATTTATGCGCCTAAGAAATGAAAGCAACCAACAAGCGATTTTAATTGCAAACTGGATTGTATTACCAAATTAAATAATTTAAAGTAATATTTGGTTTGAAAGCTGAATACATAACGGTATGTTCACACATATATATATATGTTGTAAACGTACTAATGCAATATCTGTTAATATTTTCTGTTAGTCCTTTGACAGCTATGGTAGTGAAATTACACTAATATGAAAAAGTATAAATAAAAATCACTCATGGCGATTGCCATGCGTAAATTAATTGTTATTCTTATAACGTTGCGCGTAAAACAGAAATGGCCCGTCAGCAAACTGTTTTATCTCTAAGTCAGATTTTATTTAAATATTAATTATTTTAATGTAATGCAATCCATTAAACAGTGTTGGTACAGCACTTGACAGGTCAATCTTCACATTTACATAGCCTTTACTGCTTTATAGTTAGTACGAAGAAAAACATCTGTGAAGTTTCGTAAAAGAAAAAAATGCTACTTTATCCACTTAATATGAATGAGAGAGCAAGTAACTTCGATTAATGACGTATTTCATATTATTTTTATTAGACAAAAAAAAAAAAAAATGCTATTTTTATACAAAAATAATTCGCTTTGACTGAATTTCAAATATATTCTACTTTTAATAAAAGTCATTTATTCAAATATATTTACGTTATTGTTGTTGCAAAGAAAAAAAAAGGAGTAAACAAAACTTCAGCTCACTGCAGCAGCGTCGTCCGTCGATACTTTCCCTAGACTCGTTTTCATGTCTCTCCCATCTGCTACAGTGGCCTTTTTTTTTTTTACACAGTGATCACCACTTATCAAGGCCCGGAAGCCACTCAGGGATAAGGGTTATTGCAAGTACATTACGTTAGTGTGGAGATTTGATGAAGTGTTTAATTGGGGGGGGGCGGTTCATTTGGAATTTGTTAACATTGGACTTGAAGACATCCAAGTTGTAGTCCGGAGGGAAGCAGGCAGACGGAACAGAATTCCACAGGCGTGCAGTTCTAAGAAAGAAGCTTTGTTCATGGAATCCGCGTATTGATTTAGGCACAGATATAGAGTGGGGGAAATTTTTCACAGTGGATTCAGCTAGACGGGTGTTTTTCGTGAAAGATTGGCGAGGGGGGACCAGGGATTGTTTTTTATATGTGCGCGAGAGCACGCGAGACTACAATGTTATATAAGGCTGCAGGCGCCATCTTGAACCCTTTTCAGCATAATGACACTGCGTCGGCAAAGCGCACACCGAGGCCGTTTAAGAGGTAAGCCTGCGTTCCCACAATTTTCGCCACAGTTATTATGCTATGGTTATTTCTTTGAGTTTACGTATCTATTTCCTTTATACTTACGTGCAATTTAAACTTTGGTAGTGACACTAAAAACTACTTACTTAGTAATGTGTACTCTGCCTATTCCTTTTTTGTCAACAATTCACGCACGAAGATACACACTCTCTCAAGTGCCATAGTATCTAAACATTTTGACAGTTAAAGAATACATTGGGATGAGTTCACATTCTGAATGTTCGCGAGCAGTAGTTTATTACGAAGCAACGTATATCGACAAAACGCTGGAAAACAGTAAATGTAGACTTTTTGGATAAAGAGACGAAACGATAGACCACATGTGAATGCAGCAAACTAGCATAAAAGAATACAGGCACGTCTGCATGGAGACGGCAGTGCATTGCTATCTCAGCAAAAGACTGGACGTCCAACATGCGGAAAAATGATACAAACATAAACCGGAGACAATACTGGAAAACAAAAACCACAAACACCTTTGAAACATGGAAGTACAAACAGATAAACTCATCGAAGCAAGAAGATCAGACGTCATCATGATTAACAAGAAGGAAAGAAACTGTCAAATAGTAGATTTTACCGTCCCATCAGGACACAGGGTGAAAATCAAATAAACAGAAAAACGAAACAAATACGCGAAACTTTCCAGAAAACTAAAAGGACTATAGATCATGAAGAAAATCAATATAATACTAATAATCGTAGAAGCACGAGAAATAGTTTCAAAGAACTTGGAAAAAAAAGACTAGGAGATATCGAAATCAATGGGAAAACTGAAACTATAGAACAGAAAGCAACGCTGAAAACAGCAAAAATCTTAGGGAAAACCTTCGAATGCGGAAACTAATCCACATGAGATACAAACGCTAACCAGTCATATGGAAGTACAAAGACAAAAAGACGGAGCAACACCACGCGGAAACATGAAAACTGAAATCGCAAAAGTATAAGTTTACAACGTCCTCGCCCAATTAACATCACACCAAATAGGCGAGAAACGTTCAAGAGGATGGAAAGACCGAGAACAGAAAGTAATAATCAGGTCTCCACTCAATGGGTGCGAACAGGACTGGAACTTTGGGGAGGCTTGTTTTCACCTAAATTCCAACGAAGCACAATGGTCATTGCCAGTGAGAAGTCAATCGCAAGCGACTATTGCAACAACGCAAATTTCTTTGCAAACGTTCTCGAAACAAATGGAAGTACTGGAAATCTAGGGAAACTTGCTGTCGGGTTTATGTTAGTGAGTAATTTCAGATGATGATATGAGAAAAATTCTAGTAAAAAAAAATAAGTAAATAAAATAATAATAGCAGCAGTAGCATCAGGAACAATTCCGAAAAATTTGAACAAGAGAATTTAAAAGATTAGCACCAGAAGGATAGCTGAGAAAATACAACGGATAACAATAATGAAAACGGCTGATATAATAAGGAAAAAACCGGTGAATGAAGAGACTAATACACATGCGCTACAAACGCTAACAGGACATACATAAACTGCAGCAGAAGTAAAACAAAAGCATGAAACCAAGAAAACTGAAACTGTATTATTCTAATAAAACAATATAAAAATAAAAGTTTACTGTCGCTATCAACTGGCACCACAACAAATGATGAAGAGCCGAAAGGGATGGAGAAACTGAGGAGAGAAATAACTAACCAAACCTACACTGGATGAGTGCAAAGAGGACCGGGATCTTGGGGAGGTTTATTGTCATCTAAATTTCAGTGAAGTCCATTGCAAACGAGAAATTAATAGCAAATGGCTGTTACGCTAACGCAAATTTATCTGCAAACATTATTGAAAGAGGTGGGGAGTATACTGGAAATCTGTGGAGACGTTGTCGCCTAGACTCCAGGGAATATCGCAGATTGTTGACAGAGGAAAATCTTTTATGATTGCCTGCGTGAAAACTCATGAGTACAAACAATCAGGAGAACAAGAAAACTCCTGGAAACTAAATCATATAGCAGAAACCTAATACAAGGTATAAATACATGGGCAGTATCACTAGTAAGATACTCTGGACCGTTCATAGGGTGGACAAAAGAAGAACTGAGACAGCTCGATCAGAAGACTAGGAAACCTATGACTTTGAACAATGCACTACACCCAAAGGATGATATTGACCAACTCTACGTGAAAAGGAAAGACGGCGGGAGACACCTGGCTTGCATAGAAGATTGTGTGAATGACACAAAAAAGGAATTAGAAAAATACATAATACAAATTACTGAAAGGATAATTATGACAGCAAGAGACACTGAAAAAAATCAACAAAACAGAAAAAAGAAAGACAAAGAACAAAATGAGAAAAGAAAAATGGGAAGAGAAACAACTACACGGAAGATTCATAAGAATGAAAAAAGATTTCAATAATGAAAACACCTGAACATGGATGCGAAAAGGATATGAAAACCGATAAACTGAATCCCCAATAACTGCAGCACAAGATAACTCGATAACAACAAACATTATCAAAGCAAAGATCGGTAAAACACAAGAAATCAGTAAATGCAGACTCTGTAGACAAAGATACGAAACAATAAACCATATAGTAAGTAAATGTGGCAAACTGGACCAAAAGGAATACAAAAACAGGTACGACCAAGTGGGGAGGGCAGTACACTAGGAATTATGCAAACAACTGCATTTCGAATGCACAGACAAATGGTACAAGCATAAGCCCGCAACAATACTTGAAAACCAGAATCACAAAATCCTATGGGATATGTACATACAGATGGATAACCTCATCCAATCAAGAAGACCGGATGTTGTTTAACAAAAAAGAAATGTCCTGTCAAGTCATAGATTTTGCTGTTCCAGTTGATCACAGGGTGAGTATAAAAGAAAAGAAGAAACGGAGCAAATACACAGAGCTAGAGAGAGCTAAAGAGGATTTGGGTAATTAAGAAAATCAAAAATAATACCTATAATAGTAATTAGTAATATAATAGTAGGGACACTAGGAACAATTCCGCAAAATTTTGAAAAAAGAATGGGAGAAATTGTAATCAAAGGAATGGCTTCAAAGATACAACGAATGACAATAATAATGAAGACAGTTAAAATATCAAGGAAAACTCTTGAATGTAATGATTAATGCACATGAACCACATGCGTGAGCCAGACAAAGTGCTGCAGAGGCAAAACATGAAGAAATGTTACAGGGATCCAAGAACAATGAAGCTGCATATCCACAAGTTCTTCATCCCCTCACCCATCCCCTCCCATTGCTCCATCACCGCCCCCACTCCCCCAAAAATGTGTGACCAAATCTCAGAGAAGGTTCAAGGAGAATGGAAAGACTGAGGAGAGAGCACTGACAGCACTCTCCGCTGGACAAGCGCGAAAAGAACTGAGACCTTGGGGAGGCTTATTGCCACTTAAATTCCAGTGGAGACCAATGGCCGCTGACAGCGAGAAATCACTGGTGAGAGGCCGTTGCGATAACGCAAACTTATTTGCAAATGTTATCGAAGGAGGTGGATAGTGCTGGAAATCTGTGGAGACTTGTTGTCACTCAGCTTCAAGGGAACACCACAGGTTTTCAATGGGAGATCTTTGATGACCTGTGTGAAAGCTCCTTGTGAGCTAATAATGATAATATTGTGTGTTAACCAATCAAATTCTTTGTTGCCCCTCCCCTTTTCTCCTTCGATTTCACTCTTCTTTGTTCATTTTTGGAGAGGATGAATCATCCATCTTTGTGCATTAAAAGGTGACCTTGTTTTAATCTCGGTTAGACAAATATACTTATTTTTTGTATATTAATTTAATTTTTTATTTATTTATTAATAGTATATATGTATATGCTCTTAATTAATAAAAAAATAAATTCATATATATATATATATATATATATATATATATATATATATATATATATATATATATATATACGTATGTTTTGATGGTGTTTTCAAAGTATTTAATTTACTCGTTTAGATATTCATTATTGCATATCCTTAGTGCCCTGAGGTAAAATCGAAATATGGTGTCTGTTTCTAATTTATTGCTGTGATGCGAATAAAAATGGTGAAACTCGTTCTTATTACTTGATTTTCAGTGTGTACCTATAATTCAATTTATTATTGTTGTTTAAGAGTAGAATATAATGAAATAATATATATATATACACAGAGAGAGAGAGAGAGAGAGAGAGAGAGAGAGAGAGAGGGAGAGAGAGAGAGAGAATAAATGACAAAAAGCTATATTCCAAAATTCATGATGTTGACCATCCTATAATTTATTCCTTTAATTCTATCAGTGAAAAAAAAAAAAAAGAAAACAACTGAAAAAACGAGCTTTGATCTTTACGGTTATAATGACCGTAAAGATCAATCGTCTTTTTTGTAGCTTAGTTTATTTTCGTATATACAAACATGTATAATAGTTGATAATTTATTGATGTTATTTTCATAAGTATGTATAAACATATTAGAATTATTTAATTTACTAATTATTAAATAGAAAAGTTTGGTAGAAGATTCATAAATTAATGTAGATTGTCAGTACGAATAGATAGGTTCAATGACTTTGTTTGATAAAATTCAAGATGGCGTAATGAAAACATATTAAAAGGTATTTACAGCTTTTCTTCATTTCCGGATTTTAATCATATCAAATCGCACTTCGTTTCCTTTTGACGGATTGAGTGTTGCTATTTTTTCTGATGAGTTAAGGGAATAATGATTGATATAATAATTAAGGGATTGATTTTGCCCTACGAAATAGATACTGTCAAGAATTTTATAAGTCAACAGTATTAAAGGAATAAATAATAAGATGGTCAACATCATGAATTTTGGAATATAGCTTTTTGTCATTTATTTTCTATATTGCTCTGTAATTACATTGAGTTTCTTAAATAAGGATTGGTATATATTATAAGAAAATATATTTCTACAGAAATACATATATATATTATATATGTATGCATATATGTATATATTATTTCCTTTTTCGAAGGTAAAATTCATGTTGGGTTCTATTTTGTTTAATCTTTTCTATTTTTGAGGGTTTCGAACAAAAAATTAAGATGTCATCTATAATGCATTTTTAGATAGTACGTCTTTGACAAACCCAGTTTAAATACACTAAACACACACAGACACACAAAATTAATTTAAATACATTGAATGCTTCCTCAAAAATTTATACGAAACTCTAAAAGAAAATGTCTCCATATTTACTCAAACCGCAAACCAGACATATAATAAATTGATATGCAGTTTTACCGACTAAGTCAATTAACAGACCCATTTACACGAAACGGAATAAACTAGGTATTACTATAGTCTTTCATCTACTATTATGTATATAGACCGAAAATCTACTAAATCTTGTAAGTTATGCATTGAAGAAACTCAGTGAAACTTAAACAAAATAATTTACGAGCACAAAAGAAACATCAACACCAACAACGCACTCAACGCCTTATTTTTTCATAATATGGAATATGATTATCGTCAGGAATTTAAAATCAAAACTTTAATTAATCCTGTACATATGATAAAACCGAATCAGCTTTTATAGTCCACTCAACAACTCAGTTTGGAGACGGAAGCGTTGTTGTGATAAGTGATTTTCTCTACTAATTCGCACTTTTTATTTTTAGATTCAAATATTAATAACTACATTTTATTTCAGTATTTAATTTATGTATTTCTGTTGTATTAAATGCTAGCTTTTTTTTTCTCGTCCATAAATGTTTATCTACCAAGTTGATCTTAAATATTGTATAATCAATCCATTATATTATCATTTTCAGTCCCTCACCCCTAATTTCTGGCTCCCATCTTATCTCGCAATTACTTATAACGTCACCAACTAACTTCGGAAGTGTAGACAATCGAAAAGAGGGGATAACTTTAAAAAATATCGGCAAAAAAGCGACCCCTCCCCGTAGAAATGTGCCCAGTTGAGAGTGCAAGAATTAATGTTTTTGACCAACTTTTCGATATTTGTCGTCCAAAGGGTCTATCTTCATAATGATACCAATCTCGTGAAAATCTGTCGCCCCTGTCGAAAGTTTATGGCACACATACATACGTACATACGTTTAAACAGGCAGGTGAAATTTATACTATAAAAGATATATTGGACACAATATGTAGTAATGATTTAAAAAGTAAAAAAAAAATGACTCGTGCTCCACCACTGAGTATCGAAAGCAAAACGCTTAGCCTACGTTTTACTTTTTAATGTTTGAGGTATGAAGACACATTTGCTGCAAGGTTAAATATGAAAACACACACACACACACGCACACACGCACACACACACACACACACCCACACACACACACACACACACACATATATGTCTCATTTTTAACCTTGCTGCATATCATAAACCCCTAGAACATATTAAATACTGCAGATAAAAGTAAGCTCAATGATTATCAGGTTATGTGAAACAGAGCTTTTACATTATAATCCAATATATTATAAGACTTATAATAATATTATTTTATTAATGGATAAAAATTGTTAATTGGGGAGGGGGAGGCTGATTATAATATGTCATTAATTTTATAATGTACCGAAATATATATATATATATGCGTGTGTATGTGTACATGTATGTGTGTGTGTGTATATATATATAGACAGATATACATATATATGTATATGTATTCGCACACACATATATATATATACACATATATAAATTAATATATATATATATATGAATAAACAAATATATATATATATATATATATATATATATATATATATATATATATATATATATATATATATATATACAAGCATGGGTGCCCGGCGTTGCCCGGGTGTTTGGAGGTGTATGCTAAGCAAAAACACAAAAAAAGGTAAATTTTTTAAACTTTGACCCCTATTATGACCCCTTAAAATTTATTGTTTAGGGCTCAAATCAAGTTATTAAGTAAGATCCATGTCAAAGGAACCTATATCTAAAGTTTAACGTGTTTAGACCCAACATTGTAGGAGGACTTTGGTAGAGTTCTTAAAGGTCAAATTGTTGACCTTTGACACCTTAATCTCCAGATTTCTGGCCAAAAATCGATCACATCGATTTTCCCAAATCTCAGTATCCTGTATATCAAATCTCGAATTTGTAGGCTAAAAATTGACAGAGTTATTCCGTAGGTAAATGTACACCGGCATACAGAAACACACACACACACACACACAAACACACACACAGACACTTTCACTTTTATATATATACTAGCATGGGCGCCCGGCGTTGCCCGGGTGTTTGGATGTGTATGTTGAGCAAAAAAAAAAAACGTAGGAAGGCAGGCTCGAACCCGTACCGCAAAGGAGGAAAAGAACGGGGTAAAACCTAACGTTTTTGCTGTTACGACCACCGCCAAACCGGAAGCGACATTTTTTTAAAATTAAGGCTAAGCAAACAGACATACATACATACATTTATATATTGGTAACTAAAAATTTTCGACCCAAACTGAT
Organism: Euprymna scolopes; assembly: GCF_053919585.1. Lineage (NCBI taxonomy): Eukaryota > Metazoa > Mollusca > Cephalopoda > Sepiida > Sepiolidae > Euprymna > Euprymna scolopes. Next base: position 61,845,773 of record NC_136492.1, read on the forward strand.
GGAAAACCTTGCCCTATCTCTGAATACACTTTATGTAAAATTTAAAATATTAGACCAGAAATTGTCTGAGTAATTTGGAAGAGACCGCAGAGGTCATTTTTTAAAAATCTTTTACCCCTATTATAACCCCTTAAAATTTATTGTTTTGGGCTTAAATCAAGTTATTAAGTTAGATCCATGTCCAAGGAAGCTATATCTAAAATTTCAAGTGCGTAGACCCCAAATTATCGGAGGAGTTTGGTAGAGTTCTCAAAGGTCAAATCGTTGATCTTTGACCCCTTAATCTCCAGATTTCTGGCCAGATACCGATCACACCGATTTTTCCAAATCTCAGTACCCTGTATATCAAATTTCGAGTCTGTAGACTAAAATTTGACAGAGTTATTGCGTATGGAAATGTACTCAGGCACACAGACAGACACACAGACACGTTCACTTTTATATATATATATATATACATATATATATATATATATATATATATTTCGGTACTTTATAAAATTTATGACATTATAATCAGCCCCTTTTTTCCACAAATGAACAATTTTGATCCATTAATTAAATGATATTATCATAAGTCTTATATTGGATTATAATGTCAAAGCTCTGTTGACATAACCTGTTCATCATTGAGCTTACTTTTATCTGCAGTATTTAATATGTTCTAGGGGGTTCATGACATCTAATTTGTTAAGAACTAAATTTTGCATGAATTGATCTCCAAGGATATCTTGAATTGTTTTAATGAGTTCTTTAACTTGGACAGGTTCCTAAACACACATTTACACACATACAATTTCTCTCTCTCTCTCTATCTCTCTCTCTCTCTCTCTCTCTCTCTCTCTCTTTCTATATCTTTCTCACACACACGCATGTTACTTATTATTTCACATATATAGGCATACAATATTATTAGATAATGCAATATATTGTGTATTGATTTTCAGTCATTACTTCAACAGTATCCAATACGTGAGTAGAGATGAGTCCTTTCTTTCACAGTTGTTTCTATGTTTCAGTCGAAAAATATTTATCTAAAAACTTTTCTTGAAAAGAAAATTCTTTTTATGTACTTTTCTTACAGAGAACAATTTTTTTATTTCGAGAAAAGTATATAATTTTTGTTCCATATAATTACTCTTAAGGTAATCACTTTCGTGCTTTACAGTTTCGTTTCCAGTGTTTTCACTCTATCGCCTCTGACAGCCTTCGCGTCGTCTTTTCTTACCAGATCGTATCGATATCGTTCATGACGGACGATATCGACAGGAAGTTGGGTCAGGTTCTGGATTAAGTACCCATTATTTGATAGAAAAATAAAATAACAAATAAAGGATTCACTGAAAATATCGGATGGTATAATATGCTCTAAAACCACAAATAAAACTTAATGAAAGCTGAAATAATTAAAGTAGTGTTGTGGAGACACCCACTAATTAGCATACGTGGGTGAAAAGATATAAATAAAGGTATCAAGTCAGCAAGAACGGGGAGCTGTGTTCGAACGCCGGATAGGCAAGACGCATGTGCCGGTTGCTTCATAAAAGACTTTAACACGCCCTCTGCCGGAAAATCTTCCAACTGCAGTACAACTGCACCTTTGTAAATATGTATTATCTTTTCGTCTTAATATATTTGTTTTACCTTTACTTTCTGCGTTCGTGTTGTTATTGATACATACACAACAAGTAGAAAAAAGTTATTATATTGGCTTACTTTTTTATATATATTTTCAAACAGAGGAATATAACCAATCCAAATTGAATTGATGTTAAAGTGAAAACAATAAAAAGAAAGGAAATTTGTTTAGAAATGGGGAAAATAGATAATTTCGGAAAATAAAAACCATAAAACGATGAAGTCCCTAATTCGGTTCCAAATTATGGACGAAGAACTTCATGAATTCGTAAGGAACACCTTAACTACTTAGCCACCACCTATATGAGTTCTGCCATTTATCTCCCGGAGTGCAATGATATAATACAAGTTCCGGAAAGTGGGATTGAAAAGTCATCGCCCTAAATAATCCCGTTGATACACCGGATACTGCTAGATCACCGAAGTTAAGTGACCTTGAGCCTGCTCAGTACTAAAATGGGTGACCATTTAGGAATACCAGATGCTGTATGTGCTCTCAGCGTATCTCGGCATTGTTTCAAGTTGGCCTCGAATTCTCCTTGCCACTAGAATCAAGCACTGCCGACTCAGGAGAGATCCAGTTTAGGATTGCACAGCTTTCTTTCCCAATTATACGTGCGGACACTCTTAAACAGGGTATCCATTGTTTCTTAAGACTAAACGGAGGAAGAACACTCTGGTCTGCAAAAATGTCTAGGCATCCCAATAAATTAACACCTTCCCAAAGAGAGAAGGCAAAGCTTGAGAGGATGGACCTCATAGAATTGCAGAGGACTAAAGCCATATCTCAGTCAATCGAGAAACATCATCTCAACAATAGTTTATGCTCTGTTGGCTTTTGTGTCGAAGAAAAACGTTCGGTTGAGTTTCGATGAAGTCAAAATCGCTTACTAATGTGGATGGAATCGCATATGTGTATATCGCGTATTTATGCGCCTAAGAAATGAAAGCAACCAACAAGCGATTTTAATTGCAAACTGGATTTTATTAACAAATTAAATAATTTAAAGTAATATTTGGTTTATAAGCTGAATACATAACGGTATGTTCACACACATATATATATATATATATATATTGTAAACGTACTAATGCAATATCTGTTAATATTTTCTGTTAGTCCTTTGACAGCTATGGTAGTGAAATTACACTAATACGAAAAAGTATAAATAAAAATCACTCATGGCGATTGCCATGCGTAAATTAATTGTTATTCTTATAACGTTGCGCGTAAAACAGAAATGGCCCGTCAGCAAACTGTTTTATCTGTAAGTCAGATTTTATTTAAATATTAATTATTTTAATGTAATGCAATCCATTAAACAGTGTTGGTACAGCACTTGACAGGTCAATCTTCACATTTACATAGCCTTTACTGCTTTATAGTTAGTACGAAGAAAAACATCTGTGAAGTTTCGTAAAAGAAAAAAATGCTACTTTATCCACTTAATATGAATGAGAGAGCAAGTAACTCCGATTAATGACGTATTTCATATTATTTTTATTAGAAAAAAAAATGCTATGTTTATACAAAAATAATTCGCTTTGACTGAATTTCAAATATATTCTACTTTTAATAAAAGTCATTTATTCAAATATATTTACGTTATTGTTGTTGCAAAGAAAAAAAAAGGAGTAAACAAAACTTCAGCTCACTGCAGCAGCGTCGTCCGTCGATACTTTCCCTAGACTCGTTTTCATGTCTCTCCCATCTGCTACAGTGGCCTTTTTTTTTTACACAGTGATCACCACTTATCAAGGCCCGGAAGCCACTCAGGGATAAGGGTTATTGCAAGTACATTACGTTAGTGTGGAGATTTGATGAAGTGTTTAATTAGGGGGGGGCGGTTCATTAGGAATTTGTTAACATTGGACTTGAAGACATCCAAGTTGTAGTCCGGAGGGAAGCAGGCAGACGGAACAGAATTCCACAGGCGTGCAGTTCTAAGAAAGAAGCTTTGTTCATGGAATCCGCGTATTGATTTAGGCACAGATATAGAGTGGGGGAAATTTTTCACAGTGGATTCAGCTAGACGGGTGTTTTTCGTGAAAGATTGGCGAGGGGGGACCAGGGATTGTTTTTTATATGTGCGCGAGAGCACGCGAGACTACAATGTTATATAAGGCTGCAGGCGCCATCTTGAACCCTTTTCAGCATAATGACACTGCGTCGGCAAAGCGCACACCGAGGCCGTTTAAGAGGTAAGCCTGCGTTCCCACAATTTTCGCCACAGTTATTATGCTATGGTTATTTCTTTGAGTTTACGTATCTATTTCCTTTATACTTACGTGCAATTTAAACTTTGGTAGTGACACTAAAAAACTACTTACTTAGTAATGTGTACTCTGCCTATTCCTTTTTTGTCAACAATTCACGCACGAAGATACACACTCTCTCAAGTGCCATAGTATCTAGACATTTTGACAGTTAAAGAATACATTGGGATGAGTTCACATTCTGAATGTTCGCGAGCAGTAGTTTATTACGAAGCAACGTATATTGACAAAACGCTGGAAAACAGTAAATGTAGACTTTTTGGATAAAGAGACGAAACGATAGACCACATGTGAATGCAGCAAACTAGCATAAAAGAATACAGGCACGTCTGCATGGAGACGGCAGTGCATTGCTATCTCAGCAAAAGACTGGACGTCCAACATGCGGAAAAATGATACAAACATAAACCGGAGACAATACTGGAAAACAAAAACCACAAACGCCTTTGAAACATGGAAGTACAAACAGATAAACTCATCGAAGCAAGAAGATCAGACGTCATCATGATTAACAAGAAGGAAAGAAACTGTCAAATAGTAGATTTTACCGTCCCATCAGGACACAGGGTGAAAATCAAATAAACAGAAAAACGAAACAAATACGCGAAACTTTCCAGAAAACTAAAAGGACTATAGATCATGAAGAAAATCAATATAATACTAATAATCGTAGAAGCACGAGAAATAGTTTCAAAGAACTTGGAAAAAAAAAGACTAGGAGATATCGAAATCAATGGGAAAACTGAAACTATAGAACAGAAAGCAACGCTGAAAACAGCAAAAATCTTTGGGAAAACCTTCGAATGCGGAAACTAATCCACATGAGATACAAACGCTAACCAGTCATATGGAAGTACAAAGACAAAAAGACGGAGCAACACCACGCGGAAACATGAAAACTGAAATCGCAAAAGTATAAGTTTACAACGTCCTCGCCCAATTAACATCACACCAAATAGGCGAGAAACGTTCAAGAGGATGGAAAGACCGAGAACAGAAAGTAATAATCAGGTCTCCACTCAATGGGTGCGAACAGGACTGGAACTTTGGGGAGGCTTGTTTTCACCTAAATTCCAACGAAGCACAATGGTCATTGCCAGTGAGAAGTCAATCGCAAGCGACTATTGCAACAACGCAAATTTCTTTGCAAACGTTCTCGAAACAAATGGAAGTACTGGAAATCTAGGGAAACTTGCTGTCGGGTTTATGTTAGTGAGTAATTTCAGATGATGATATGAGAAAAATTCTAGTAAAAAAAAAATAAGTAAATAAAATAATAATAGCAGCAGTAGCATCAGGAACAATTCCGAAAAATTTGAACAAGAGAATTTAAAAGATTAGCAGCAGAAGGATAGCTGAGAAAATACAACGGATAACAATAATGAAAACGGCTGAAATAATAAGGAAAAACCGGTGAATGAAGAGACTAATACACATGCGCTACAAACGCTAACAGGACATACATAAACTGCAGCAGAAGTAAAACAAAAGCATGAAACCAAGAAAACTGAAACTGTATTATTCTAATAAAACAATATAAAAATAAAAGTTTACTGTCGCTATCAACTGGCACCACAACAAATGATGAAGAGCCGAAAGGGATGGAGAAACTGAGGAGAGAAATAACTAACCAAACCTACACTGGATGAGTGCAAAGAGGACCGGGATCTTGGGGAGGTTTATTGTCATCTAAATTTCAGTGAAGTCCATTGCAAACGAGAAATTAATAGCAAATGGCTGTTACGCTAACGCAAATTTATCTGCAAACATTATTGAAAGAGGTGGGGAGTATACTGGAAATCTGTGGAGACGTTGTCGCCTAGACTCCAGGGAATATCGCAGATTGTTGACAGAGGAAAATCTTTTATGATTGCCTGCGTGAAAACTCATGAGTACAAACAATCAGGAGAACAAGAAAACTCCTGGAAACTAAATCATATAGCAGAAACCTAATACAAGGTATAAATACATGGGCAGTATCACTAGTAAGATACTCTGGACCGTTCATAGGGTGGACAAAAGAAGAACTGAGACAGTTCGATCAGAAGACTAGGAAACCTATGACTTTGAACAATGCACTACACCCAAAGGATGATATTGACCAACTCTACGTGAAAAGGAAAGACGGCGGGAGACACCTGGCTTGCATAGAAGATTGTGTGAATGACACAAAAAAGGAATTAGAAAAATACATAATACAAATTACTGAAAGGATAATTATGACAGCAAGAGACACTGAAAAAAATCAACAAAACAGAAAAAAGAAAGACAAAGAACAAAATGAGAAAAGAAAAATGGGAAGAGAAACAACTACACGGAAGATTCATAAGAATGAAAAAAGATTTCAATAATGAAAACACCTGAACATGGATGCGAAAAGGATATGAAAACCGATAAACTGAATCCCCAATAACTGCAGCACAAGATAACTCGATAACAACAAACATTATCAAAGCAAAGATCGGTAAAACACAAGAAATCAGTAAATGCAGACTCTGTAGACAAAGATACGAAACAATAAACCATATAGTAAGTAAATGTGGCAAACTGGACCAAAAGGAATACAAAAACAGGTACGACCAAGTGGGGAGGGCAGTACACTAGGAATTATGCAAACAACTGCATTTCGAATGCACAGACAAATGGTACAAGCATAAGCCCGCAACAATACTTGAAAACCAGAATCACAAAATCCTATGGGATATGTACATACAGATGAATAACCTCATCCAAGCAAGAAGACCGGATGTTGTTTAACAAAAAAGAAATGTCCTGTCAAGTCATAGATTTTGCTGTTCCAGTTGATCACAGGGTGAGTATAAAAGAAAAGAAGAAACGGAGCAAATACACAGAGCTAGAGAGAGCTAAAGAGGATTTGGGTAATTAAGAAAATCAAAAATAATACCTATAATAGTAATTAGTAATATAATAGTAGGGACACTAGGAACAATTCCGCAAAATTTTGAAAAAAGAATGGGAGAAATTGTAATCAAAGGAATGGCTTCAAAGATACAACGAATGACAATAATAATGAAGACAGTTAAAATATCAAGGAAAACCCTTGAATGTAATGATTAATGCACATGAACCACATGCGTGAGCCAGACAAAGTGCTGCAGAGGCAAAACATGAAGAAATGTTACAGGGATCCAAGAACAATGAAGCTGCATATCCACAAGTTCTTCATCCCCTCACCCATCCCCTCCCATTGCTCCATCACCGCCCCCACTCCCCCAAAAATGTGTGACCAAATCTCAGAGAAGGTTCAAGGAGAATGGAAAGACTGAGGAGAGAGCACTGACAGCACTCTCCGCTGGACAAGCGCGAAAAGAACTGAGACCTTGGGGAGGCTTATTGCCACTTAAATTCCAGTGGAGACCAATGGCCGCTGACAGCGAGAAATCACTGGTGAGAGGCCGTTGCGATAACGCAAACTTATTTGCAAATGTTATCGAAGGAGGTGGATAGTGCTGGAAATCTGTGGAGACTTGTTGTCACTCAGCTTCAAGGGAACACCACAGGTTTTCAATGGGAGATCTTTGATGACCTGTGCGAAAGCTCCTTGTGAGCTAATAATGATAATATTGTGTGTTAACCAATCAAATTCTTTGTTGCCCCTCCCCTTTTCTCCTTCGATTTCACTCTTCTTTGTTCATTTTTGGAGAGGATGAATCATCCATCTTTGTGCATTAAAAGGTGACCTTGTTTTAATCTCGGTTAGACAAATATACTTATTTTTTTGTATATTAATTTAATTTTTTATTTATTTATTAATAGTATATATGTATATGCTCTTAATTAATAAAAAAATAAATTCATATATATATATATATATATATATATATATATATATATATATATATATATATATATATATATATACGTATGTTTTTATGGTGTTTTCAAAGTATTTAATTTACTCGTTTAGATATTCATTATTGCATATCCTTAGTGCCCTGAGGTAAAATCGAAATATGGTGTCTGTTTCTAATTTATTGCTGTGATGCGAATGAAAATGGTGATACTCGTTCTTATTACTTGGTTTTCAGTGTGTACCTATAATTCAATTTATTATTGTTGTTTAAGAGTAGAATATAATGAAATAATATATGTATATATATATATATATATATATATATATATATATATATATATATATATATAGAGAGAGAGAGAGAGAGAGAGAGAGAATAAATGACAAAAAACTATATTCCAAAATTTATGATGTTGACCATCTTATAATTTATTCCTTTAATTCTGTCAATAAAAAAAAACAACAGAAAAAACGAGCTTTAATCTTTACGGTTATAATGACCGTAAAGATCAATCGTCTTTTTTGTAGCTTAGTTTATTTTCGTATATACAAACATGTATAATAGTTAATAATTTATTGATGTTATTTTCATAAGTATGTATAAACAGATTAGAATTAATAAATTTACTAATTATTAAATAGAAAAGTTTGGTAGAAGATTCATAAATTAATGTAGATTGTCAGTACGAATAGATAGGTTCAATGACTTTGTTTGATAAAATTCAAAATGGCGTAATGAAAACATATTAAAAGATATTTACAGCTTTTCTTCATTTCCGGATTTTAATCATATCAAATCGCACTTCGTTTCCTTTTGACGGATTGAGTGTTGCTATTTTTTCTGATGAGTTAAGGGAATAATGATTGATATAATAATTAAGTGATTGATTTTGCCCTACGAAATAGATACTGTCAAGAATTTTATAAGTCAACAGTATTAAAGGAATAAATAATAAGATGGTCAACATCATGAATTTTGGAATATAGCTTTTTGTCATTTATTTTCTATATTGCTCTGTAATTACATTGAGTTTCTTAAATAAGGATTGGTATATATTATAAGAAAATATATTTCTACAGAAATACATATATATATTATATATGTATGCATATATGTATATATTATTTCCTTTTTCGAAGGTAAAATTCATGTTGGGTTCTATTTTGTTTAATCTTTTCTATTTTTGAGGGTTTCGAACAAAAAATTAAGATGTCATCTATAATGCATTTTTAGATAGTACGTCTTTGACAAACCCAGTTTAAATACACTAAACACACACACACACACACACACCAAAATTAATTTAAATACATTGAATGCTTCCTCAAAAATTTATACGAAACTCTAAAAGAAAATGTCTCCATATTTACTCAAACCGCAAACCAGACATATAATAAATTGATATGCAGTTTTACCGACTAAGTCAATTAACAGACCCATTTACACGAAACGGAATAAACTAGGTATTAATATAGTCTTTCATCTACTATTATGTATATAGACCGAAAATCTACTAAATCTTGTAAGTTATGCATTGAAGAAACTCAGTGAAACTTAAACAAAATAATTTACGAGCACAAAAGAAACATCAAAACGAACAGCGCACTCAACGCCTTATTTTTTCATAATATGGAATATGATTATCGTCAGGAATTTAAAATCAAAACTTTAATTAATCCTGTACATATGATAAAACCGAATCAGCTTTTATAGTCCACTCAACAACTCAGTTTGGAGACGGAAGCGTTGTTGTGATAAGTGATTTTCTCTACTAATTCGCACTTTTTATTTTTAGATTCAAATATTAATAACTACATTTTATTTCAGTATTTAATTTATGTATTTCTGTTGTATTAAATGCTAGCTTTTTTTTTCTCGTCCATAAATGTTTATCTACCAAGTTGATCTTAAATATTGTATAATCAATCCATTATATTATCATTTTCAGTCCCTCACCCCTAATTTCTGGCTCCCATCTTATCTCGCAATTACTTATAACGTCACCAACTAACTTCGGAAGAACCCAGGTTCTTAAAAAAAAAGTCTTAAAAAGTGCGAATTAGTAGAGAAAATCACTTATCACAACAACGCTTCCGTCTCCAAACTGCAAACTAGTGAAGAATTTAACTTTTAATAGCGTTCAGAAGATTTTTTTTTGCGAAGCTAATCAAAAACCTTGATTCCAGTAAAGCAACTGGCCCTGATGGTATTCCAATTATAGTACTCAAAAAACTTCAACCTGAACTAGCGCCCATACTTACAAAACTGTTTAAACGTTGTCTTAAGGAGAATAGTTTCCCATCTCCCTGGAAAATCTCATCAGTATGCCCTGTATTTAAGAATTCAGGTGATCGCTCATCCCCCTCTCAGTACAGGCCAATAAGTCTCCTGTGCGTCATGAGTAAGTTGCTAGAATCTGTGTTAAATACAGAAGTAATCAAACATCTCAACAAAAATAACCTTCTTAGTGACACTCAATATGGTTTCCGTTCTGCTAGATCTACAGCAGATGTCCTTACAGTTATATCGCATAGGATTAGCAAATCTCTCGACGGTGGCAATCTTTCTAGGGCAATTGCTCTTGACATATCTAAAGACTTTGATAGGGTATGGCATAAAGGTTTACTTCATAAGATCGCTAGCTATGGTATAGCTGGAAAAGTCTTCTCAATTATTAAATCATTTCTTTCTGATAGGTTCATAAGAGTAGTAGTTGAGGGGCAAAAATCAGAAGCTCACAGTATTAATGCCGGTGTCCCTCAGGGATCCATCCCGGGCCCAACTCTTTTCCTGATCTACATTAATGATCTTCCAAATCATATCCTTACATCATTTGTAGACATTTATGCTGACGACACTATCATTTATGGTACCACATCTAAGACAGTAAACGACCAAGTTCTCTCCAATTCTCTCTCCTCTGATCTTGAGCACGTAGTACAATGGGGAAAGGAGTGGCTGGTTACTTTTAATGCATCTAAAACTAAGCTTCTCTCTTTACATCATCAACATTCTAATCCACATTTGTCATCAATTGAAATGAATGGCTCTCGTCTTCAGGAGGCCTCAAGTTTTGACAAGCTTCTGGGCTTGACCATTACTCCTGATCTTAAATGGAACACGTATACCAAATCTGTTGCCAAGCCCGCTGGAAAAATGGTGGGATCTTTCTATCGATCCAGTAGATATCTCACTGCTGATGCTATTCTCTATCTATATAAGAACCAGGTACGTCCAAGGATGGAATACTGTTGCCACATCTGGGCAGGAGCTGCTAGAAAGGACTTGTCCTGCCTTGATAGAGTTCAAAATAGACTTCGTAGCCTCGTAGGAGATGTCCTTTTTTCCTCCTTGCAACCTCTATCTCACAGAAGAGATGTTGCGAGTTTGTCTCTGATGTATCGTTATTTTCATGGAAAGTGTTCAACTGAGCTTCAATCTATGGTCCCCCCTCGCCAAACTTTCACAAGAAACACTCGTCTAACTGTAAACACTATCAATAATTTCTCCCACTCTTTATCTGTGCCTAAACCTAAACGTAGATTCCATGAACAAAGCTTCTTTCTTAGAACTGCACGCCTGTGGAATTGTCTTCCGTTTTCCTGCTTTCCGGCTGACTACAATATGGTTGTGTTCAAGTCTAAAGTAAATAAGTTCTTGATGAGCCGTTCCATATAAGTTATTAAATTTACCAAATTTTCATTACTAATGATTACTATATTGACCAATTTCTACTGTACACTCTTTAACCCTTATCCTTGAGTGGCCTCTGGGCCTTGATAATGTGGTGATGCCTTTGTAAAAAAAAATACATTTAAACAAATAATTTTATTACGTTACTCATATAAAGATATTATCAATGAAAATTATATAGACAACTTAAACACTGGATAATTCCCTGTTTTCAAATTATGTACTACGGATCTACTTCTGTTTTTTTTTTTTTTTTAAATTTTTGCTTCCGTTTCGTTAATACGATATATATATATATATATATATATATATATATATATATATATATATATATATATAAAGCTGAACGTGTGTGTGTGTGTCTGGTCATGAATAGGCTCCTATATGGTTGACTATTTTAAAAAACTGATTACATATAATGATAGAAAATGTATCGAGGATCAGGAATGGGTATGTTTGATCTGGCAGAACGGTGGTTCATATAAATTGTGGGGCCTGCGTTCGCGCCTGGCCCCCAAAGTATGGAAATTAAAAATAAAAAAAAGAAAAAACGTTTACAAGGGTTTTTGATATGGATGTACATATTAATACTTTAATAAGTATGTTTTAACTTAAATAGGGGGGGGATAATAAAATTGTGGGGTCTGCGTTCGCGCCTGGCCTCCATAGAATGGAAATAGGCACAAACTTTAATAAAGACTTTTCATATCTATCTGCGTAAGTATACTTTGATAATTATGTTTCAGTTTGAGGAAATATGGTTTAATAAAATTATGAGGTGTTCGTTCGCGCTTGGCCTCCATAGAATGGAAATATGTCACAAAGTTTAACAAGGTTTTTTAATATAGATCCACAGAATATCGTGATAAGTGTTTCAATGCGAACAGGTAAATTATGAGGTTTATCTATTTTATTTTTACTTTCATCATATTTTGCTTTGGTTTTGATACCCCAAAATTCGAAGCTATCTCATTACAACCCTTCCTTTTCACAACCTATCATACTTTCATAAATCAGAGTCCATTTTCTGTTGGCTGTGTTTGAACCATGTCAACGACGAGTACTTTTGCTAGTATATATATATAATAGGGGCGCTGCCTAATTAATTAATTACTGTGGATCGACTGAGACAGTTTACAAACAGATAAAAATCCGATGACCCCCCCCACGTATCAATTTTTCAATTTTGACCCCTTTAGCAGCCTTATTTCCTGATGAAAATCGATTAAAAAGTTTTCCATGTGCCTGAGTATCCTTTATACCAAATTTCAAGTCTGTAGATAAAAACTGTTGAGTATATAGGTTGAGAAGTATCCTCGCACACACACACACACACACACACACACACACACACACACACACACACACACACACACATTCTAACTTTTACAGATATATAGGTATTAAAAATGGAAATGTGGTAGACTTAAAATTCAATCGCAAAACAGCGACCAAATATTTAGATATAAGGTACTTAAAATATTCATTAAGGGATCTGGTCCCATGGGTTAAAGGATAGAAATGTCGACTATCTACTAGATGGTTGTAGGTTCAGTCCTTGACTCCATATGCACTGAAGAGCTGTGATATAGTAAACTAGCCTGTCTCTAGATGACCACACAAACACACACACACACACACACACACACACACACACACACACACACACACACACACACACACACACACACACATATATATATATATATATATATTGCAGTTGAAGAAACACATACCTGTGCACATACAATGTGTTTTATTTATTGTATTTCGCACTTATGAATAAACATACTTTTCATATAATTGATTGTATACATTATAATTTAATTTGCATAGGAAACAGAAAAAAATTTGATTTCATAGAAATAAATCGCCTTTTATCCACTGTAATGTGTTAATAGGTATTCGTACAATGGAAATTTCAGATTTTAATCATGGTAATTTGCTCAATTATTCCAATGTATAAATCGAAGATTATCATGATTGATGTTTGTGCGATAAGATTATCATGATCTAAGGAATTGACGAATTCGCAGAAATCAACTGAATATTAAACTGCGAAGTTTGGAGAAAGTCTCAAATAACCTGAATATTCCATGGGCTCATATTTTATTCATTTAGTACAAGAATTATATTTATATATAACAGAGCAAAAAATCCTTGAAAACAAACAAACAAACAAACAAACAAACAAAAAAACAAAAGAAAAAGAAAACAAATAAAACAAACAAACAAACAAATAAAAACGGTGTTTCACGAAAGATTTCTTCAAGATCTCTGGGGATACAAATGCGGAAAAATATACAAAATCCAATGTTTCTCCGTGAAAATTTTTTTTGAATATAAATCGCTCAAGATAAAGCCTGGAGCTACTTTATGTACTGAGCAGACAAAAAAAAAAAAACTACTTAAAAAAAACAAACAAAAACAAAAAACAAACAACCCCCCCCCAAAAAAAACCTAACCAACGATAAGTGTTTAGAGCATAAATTCCAACTCAGCAAATAGCACTTCTTCCACTTTTGTCCAAAAACTTCGTTCATGGAATTTAAAGACTAAAAGACAAAATAAGGAAACCAAGAGTTTACGAGGATGTCAAAAGTAAAACTAAGGTCTATTTTCTACTCAGAAAATTCCTAAACGTTTTAATTTCCATGGGAATCCATTCGACTGAACAATAAGAAACATAATATTTCACTATTATTGATACGGAAATGAAGCAAAGAAATTCCGCCGTTAACATAAAAATAAAGACATTATAATGGACGCAAAATTGAGTTATGTGCACGCAATTCTAGAAACAATATATGAACCATGATCATATTGTATGACTCCGAAGATTCTATTGATGGAATTGGTTTCCCCCAATACTATTTTAGTCAGAATTCTTTCTAGAAAGACGTCGGGGATTACAGGAAAAATCACCCGAACGTTGCTAACTTGTGATGTTGGCAACCTTCACGTGGTGTTTGGATGACAGATAGTGATGGTTTAAAACTAAAAGAATATAGTCCCAACTCTGCTAGTTGTGATGGATGTATCATTAACTGATGACCTTATCCATTAAAATAGAGACGTTTAAATCAATTCGCAGTGGATGACGTCACAAAACTATGACGTCATCCGTGAACCAAGAGATTCTTCATGGTGTTTTATTTAGATGACGCTAATAAGCAGTGTTTAATAAGTGTTTAATTTCATGATGGTAATTTTCTAAAAATTTTATCTGCTAGTCATTTCTGTTGAGGAGAAAAGTATAAATTTTCAAAACTTCATGGAATAAGAACAAAAAGCTTTTATATTCCGAGTGTTTAAACATTTCATGATTCAATAAATGATGTAAACTTTTATTCTTCATTCTTAAAATAGTTTACGTATCTTAATATTCCATCGTGAATATTGAGCATTTTCATCAAGATAGGGTCTAATTAAAAGTATTTATATTTTTATATTATTTTTCACACACACACACACACACATATATATATATATGATTAGTTTTTTTTCGGAAAAAGAAGAGCGCTCAATTAAAAGGAAAATCTGAAATATAAGAGCGTATTTATATTTTGTGTACAGAAATTTGTTAGATGAGACAAGTCATTGGTACCGTCGGTTTCAAGCCCGATAATTAAGACAGTTTAATATATCCTTATCAAGCTCTCTTCAGCCAATATTCATCTCTGGAATATAAGCTGCTGGAATCTAAAATGTGTTAAATAGAGAAGTAGTCAACCATCTCAGCAAAAATAACCTTCTTAGTGACGTGCAATATGGTTTCCGTTCTGCTAGATCTACAGCAGACGTGCTTACAGTTATATCTCATAGGGTTAGCGAATCTCTCGACGGAGGCTTCCTCTCTAGGGCAATTGCTCTTGACATATCAAAGGCCTTTGATAAGGTATGGCATAAAGGTTTACTTCACAAGATCTCCAGCTATGGTATAGCTGGAAATGTCTTCTCAATTATTAAATCATTTCTCTCTGATAGGTTCATAAGAGTATTAGTTGATGGGCAGAAATCAGAAGCTCTCAGTATTAATTCTGGAGTCTTCTCCTAGATGCCTATCTTAATGAAGACTGGGGATGCATATCTCTTCGCGAGTTAAATGTACCCTCCAGATACCAACCTGGAAACTTCTATGACTCGGCCCAATACATACAGCGCTTAGCCATCCCAAGTGGTCATCCATTTGGTGCTGGCCAGGCTCAATGTTGCTTAACTTCGGTGATATTGCAAGAACCAGTGTGTTAACGTGATTGTGTTACACACACACACACACACACATATATATATATATATATATATATATATATATATATATATATATATATATATATATATATATATATATATATTAGTGATGGGATGATTCCCAAATTTTTCCCGATTTCGATCCAATTACCGGTTCCATCCTAAATTTCTGATTCCAATATGATTCCCGATTCCGATACCGATTCTTTTAAAATTTATTGATATTTAATTAGAGATGTGTTGTTTCTTTCTTTCTTTCTTTTTTTTTTTTTTTTTGTAAATTTGCAAATTATTACAGAACTCCCCGGGTAATTTCCGCATATATTTTTTTCAAATGTTTTACTTGTAATTGATTGAAAATTGTAAGACAACAAAAGAATTATTTTAATTTTAAAACAAAGCCAGATTGTATCAGTTCGTCGTTAGTGTACAACACGCTACTACTACATTAATGATCTTCCAAATCACATCCTTACATCATTCGTAGACAGTTATGCTGACAACACTACAATATATGGTAGCACACCAAAGACCGTAAACGACCAAGCTCTCTCCGATTCTCTCTCCTCTGATCTTGAGCACGTGGTACAAAGGAAAAGGGGTGGCTGGTTAGTTTTAATGCATCTAAAACTAAACTTCTATCTGTACATCATCAACGCTCTGATGCCCATCTGACATCAATTGAAATGAACGGTTCTCGTCTCGTCTTCATGTTTTGGCAAGCTTCTGGGCTTGATCTTTACTCCCGATCTGAAATGGAACACGTATATCAAATCCATTGCCAAGGTCGCTGGAAAAATGGTGGGATCCTTCTACCGCTCCAGTAGATATCTCACTGCTGATGCAATTCTCTACTTATATAAAAGCCAAACTTTCAGGAAAAACACTCGTCTAGCCAAAACCACTATCAATAATTTCTCACACTCTTTATCTATGCCTAAACCTAAAAGTAGATTTCATGAACCAAGCGTCTTTTTTTTTATAACTGCACGCCTGTTGAACTCTCTTCCGATTGCCTGCTTTCCAGCTGACTAAAATCTGATTGTCTTCAAGTCCAACGTAAACAAGTTCTTGAAGAACCGTCCCTCTAAGTAATACAATTTACAAAATTCCCACTACTTATGATTACTGCGCTATAATCACGTTGACTAATGTATACAATTAACCCCTATCCTCGAGTGTTATCTGGGCCTTGATAAGTGGTGATCCCCGTGTATAAAAAACCTTATGTGATATCGTAGGCATTACACTTCAATTTAAAAGAAAACCCAAACGAATATCTCTATTAGTCTGTGAAATACACGGGTTACAAATTCACGAAACTTTGAATTCGTTTTTTTTTTTAAGTTTTTAAAGTTGCGCTTAGTGCTATATGACTCTGGGATCGCTCTCTCTCTCTCTCTCTCTCTCTCTCTCTCTCTCTCTCTCTCTCATATATATATATATATATATATGTAGTGAAATAAAAGGATATATATATATACTATATATAACTACGTCATTAAATCACATAAATTAATATACGAAGATATAATTTTATGCGTTAATTTTCAGTATGTACTTCAATAGTGCTCAATGCATAGAGCTAGGTATCTATCTATCTATCTATCTATCTATCTATCTGTCTCTAACTGTGCGTGTCTCTCTCTGCATGTCTTTTCTTTCTCTTTCTGTTCATATATATATTTATATATATAAATATATATTCATATATAAAATATATATTTATATATATATATATATATATATATATACTTATAAAACTCAAATGACCTTGTAACGGGTGTTGTAACCCAACATCCGGTTTACGACTTCCGGTTGCGCATGCGTACATAAACATAAACCCATAACAAATTGGATGCCATACAAAGTTGTCTTCACAGAAATAAATTCCTACTCTCGCTACTAAAACCTGGGTAGAATAAACTCAAAATAGGTATCATCACTAGACACCGTGATTAAAATATTGGAATAATACACAAATTTAACAATGAAAATTCGAACGGTGAAATAGTTTAATAACTGAGTTGGTATTTAAATTAAATTAAGGTAAATTAAACGGCTACACAGAATATGAGGGATAGTAATGGCTTAAACCTTAATAAGAGTTAATAAGAGTTAAGATCTACTTCAAGTAAAATTAACAGCAATATATATATATATATATATATATATATATATATATATATATATATATATATAATGAGGTCATGTCATATGCTACTGGTACCATGTAACCCAGTACTACCTGCCTCATGGTCGGGTCACCGGCCAACTAGCACCGTGTGTGTATGTATGTGTGTATTGGGGTGGAGAGGGCTCCCGTAAGCCGTGGTGAAGGCAACCTTTCTAGTAGAAGCAAATCTCTGATTAAAAAAAAAAAACATACAGCGGGAGACCAGTACCTGCATTAAGCTGGTCTGCAGTTTAACTTGTTGCTGGCTAACTTGCTCTTGCTTGTTGCTGGATTTCAACATTTTGAATCGAGAGAGAGAGAGAGAGAGACTTAGCTGCTGTACAAAGCTAAGACTCCGTAACATCATCTGTGTATAGATACTCCTTCAGGCATTTGTCTATAAAAGTGGTCCTGTGGCAATGGAAAGGTTGTGACGTGTAGAGGCTTGAAATGTTGAAAGCATGTAATAATTGATCTCAATGACCGTCTTCAGTGTTATGCCTGCTTGAGCGTGTTAATTCACCGGTAGGACTTAAAAAAAAGTCATTTTTGGGCTCATGGACTTTAAGTGTCTGAGGGAGTGGCACTAGTCTGACAAGACGTTGCAATAATTGTATATAAAATAGCTTTAACTAGTTGTTAATGGTGGGTAATATGGAAAATGAATGGCAGTTCAATTTGTACGGGCATAGAGTAGATATGGCTTTATCTTTTATTAGTCCAGGAAAAACAAATGATGGGTTCGAACAAATAATTGTAAACGAATATAATATTAGAAGAACATAAAACCTGTGAAACTTAAGGAACAAGAAAAAATAGAAATCCGCAGTTACCTACCTTCAACCTGATTTACTCAATTAGGGTCTCGGAGATTAACAATGAAAACAACAAAACCACTATAAATTCCCGATTCTTAAATTAACTAGTATGAAAGGAAGATTTCTCCCATCGTAATAAAAATAAATTAAATTTTAAGTAACAACCCAATTCTTAGGAAAGAATTTTAAGGGATATCGGAACGTAACATCGCTGAAGCAAAATGACGTCTAGATGAAGGAATTGCACAGGGATCGGAAATATAAACAGTTAAATAATAATCTGAAGACACCGCCTAACATTCAAAAACTAGTAAAATATAAAACCAACTGAACTAAATAAACAACTCAGGGGGACTTATAATAGAATCAAGTGTAAAATTTTGGGATCAAGATAATTAAATCGCCAAATTTTGTTGAATAAATAAAATTAGCAATTCAGAGTTATCCCCTTTTGAAAAGCGTTTCACTGATATTTCTCACGCTAATAAATACCAATCTTTAACATCCTAAGGTACTAGTAGGAATATATTTTTATTTTATTTTATCTGATTTTATTTTATGTTATTGTCCAGAAAACAATTAAATCGCAGCAGATTTGTAAGAGCAATAGACTTCCCAGGTTAAAATTAAAACTGATGTATAACACTGGAAAAAACACAAGATATGAAACCTTTTTCCCGGGAAGGTTTAGAACAGAGATTAAACGTGAAATCCAACCGAATTACTTGTTAGTTGAGAAACAAATAAAAAAAATAAAAAAAAATAAAATTAACGAACTAAATATCTAATTAATCCAGAATCATGTCCAGTTTCAAGATAGTTCAAGTTTAACAATTTTCACCATAATTTGAAACAGAAATACGAAAATAGCCCCCCCCACCCCCGAATTCATAAACATCGGAAGAGGATTTATCAGAACATGATGAGACAGGTCACACTGCTTTATACCGTTAATAACAGGATGAAAACATGTTCAGATACGTATTAACCTTGTATTTCATTCAGTAAGTCTAACGAGATGCCAACCTCGAAAATGTTTGAACAATATAAAATTTAAAATTGTCCAGTTGATGTCGAAACAATTGTAACATTCTAAAAAATACAAATATGATGTAATCTTTTTCCTAGTTGTTTTGATTTTGCAAGTATATATATATATATATATATATATATATATATATATATATATATATATATATATAATTGATTTGTTACTCTATTAAAAATGCCTTTATTTTGCGTAAAAATATTTCTTATATATATTTTGATATATTTTTAAAATATATTTTTATATATTTTAAAATTTATGCTAATCATTGATGTATTTTTTTTTGCTAATGTTTCTTTGCTCCATGTAGTAAAATTTATTACCTTGACAGGTTCCAATTTATATATATATATATATATATATATATACATATATATACATATATATATATATATATATACATATCTTTGCAATTACGATAACATACTTTTTTATTACTTTGACAGGTCCCAATTTTAAGATAATATTTATATTTATCTTTGTAATTCTGATCACACATACAGAGAGAGAGGGAGAGAGAGAGAGGGAGAGAGATAAGGAGAGAGAGAGAGAGAGAGAGAGAGAGAGAGAGAGAGAGAGAGAGAGAAGATGAAAGGCGGGGAACGATGCTTTTAAATTCAAAGATTCAAAGATTACTACTTGGTGTCAAGTTAAAAATTAGTATAAATCATATGTCATAACATTAAAAACAGAATCGATATATTTTAAATAATTACGAAATTGTATACGTTATCCTTAAACGAAATTGCATTTTTTGTTCTTGTTTTGTCATACATTAAGTATAAGCAATTACTTATACAGGCAATTATTTAGATAAAATATCCCGTCCAGGAAATCAACTTGCAGTTATTTCTGCTTTGAATCCTGGGTTTCATTTCACCACGTATTCGTTTTCTAATTTTATGATATTATGTTTTGTAGTGTTTCTAACTATTAATAACACTTACTCTCCATACAAACCGTGTCTTCTATACCCATGCATATCTTGAGATTGTACACCATGAATAACCACATTAATGAGATGCGCGCAGAGTCCAGTGTTCCAATTGAAATCTCATATGTAAAATACCAGAAATCTCGAGAGACTGCTACCATGACAAAATATCCGCACAAGGACCGAGCTAGAATGCTTTCGAGTTGCCGAGATCACACAAGAAAATGAAAGGTAGGATAAACTCGTTCAATATTAACGTTTCCTGAATTGGTTGTATGTAAAAGTATGCATGCTGTCATAGGTGGAAGTGTCTGTTATTTTTTTATTTCTAGTTACATAATAAATAAGCATTTGACTTTTTAACCGAATGGTGACGTCATGTGAGAAGGTATTTGTTGAAACTCGACTGAACACATGGAAATAAATAACTACAACACAAAAGAAAAATAAGACAAATATATTTAGATCAAGAAAGTATATACAATATTTACATACACTCGTGAGCAAAAAAAAAAAAAAAAAAAATGGGCCAAACAAATTTTATGCATTTTTTTGCACTAAAAGCTATATTGAACAAATAACAATTGAACAAGGAAACTTAAACGAGACTGATAACACAGAACAAGACATTTACTTTAATAAATGATTAGTATGGAATCGCATTCCCTTTTGATTTCTTTAAAAGATCAATCCTTTTAGACATGCTCTTAACCAAAGTGGAACACTGAAGAGGAGATGCTATTCCACTCACTTCACACAGCTTCTCACAGTTTGTCATTGTTCGAAAAAGTTCTTCCAGCCAATGCACGAGATATTATGTACCAAATATTCTCGATTGGGTTTATATCGGAGCTTTCACCTTGCCAAGATATCACATCAATTGAATTATCAGAAAACCATTTTTTGTTACTTTAGCAGTTTGTGCAGGGGTATTATCATGTTAAAAAAATAATGTTCTGGGATATTCCCAGCTTCTGGATACTTGGTAACAATCCTGTTTCTAACATTCGAATGTATTCCTTTGCATTGATTGACTTCTCACATCTAATAAGTTCCCCAACTCCTGCTGCAGTAAAAGTTCCTCATACCATTATATCTACATTCCCGTGTTTAACTGTCGTTTTTATGCCATTTGTCGAGAATCTTTATCCAGTTCTTCGATTGCACCATTCGGGAGCATTAGGAGCATCACTAACAAGACAAAATCTTGATTCATCTAACCAGGAAACCTTCCTGAACCAGTCTGTATCTTTCTTGTCATAACACGAGAAAAATCTCTTTCTATCATTAATGTTCTACTTAGATAAAAATGGCTTCTTTGCACACCTTTTAGAGGAAAATCCCGTTTTATCATTCGTCTACATATTGTATATCTAGAAAGAAAATTTCCAGACTCTGTTTGGAATTGTTTGCTATGGTCAGCATAAGTTTTCTTTCGATCCTTCAAAACAGTTAATTTAAGCCTGTGGTCGTCCTTCAAAGTGAATGCTCTAGGGCGACCAGATCCAGATTTCCTTTTTACCAAGCGTTCGACTTCAAACATTTGACAAATTCGCTTAACCGTAGAAAGAGATTTTTTCATATTTTCTTTTCTTAAAATATTAAAAACCTGCTTGTAAGTTACTTTGGACTGTCTTAATCTTGCAATTCGTTTTTTTTTTTTTACATCCTCACCAAGATGCGGTCTTACCATTTTTAGGATTAATTTTTTCACTTATTATTATATGCTATAATAATAATGATCTGCAAAATAGAAATTTTCAGTTAAAATTAACAAGAATTAATGGAAAAATATTGAAACATAGATTTCTTCCTTCTTTCACTCTTGGCCCATTTTTTTTATTTTGCCCATGAGTGTAGAGTCCACTGGTATAGTCATGGGGAGACTATCCCTGGAGAAGGTATCGGCTGAGTAGTCGTCGACTCTCGATCTCGTTGTCTCTCGTTGGGTCTCTCCCTTCTTTCCGGTACCAACCATATTTATATGGTTGGCACTCAACATATGCTAATTAGGTAGATCCTACCACAACAGTATCCCCCGAAAGAAAATATTGATTCAATCGTATATATGACGTGTCTATCTTTCGTTAATGCAATTGCAGAATAGGACAAATGATTGTTATTGCGTGTTTTTTTTGCTTTTTGTTTAATAGATTTGACGATGAGAAAAAAAAAAAAACGAAGAAATAAAGCGAAAAATATCTTAATTAAATCGATAAACTAGAAAATATTTATTTGATATCTAACAATAAATAATAGTTAATTAATAAATTGTTATCTTTCAAAACTGATATGCAAATTACGTTTCTGAATTTTTGAGATGCGGATTGATTATTCGTATTAGTTGATTTATTCGGATTACTGTTCTCATCTTGAGTGTTATCCGTGGCGTAGTGGGTAAATTACTTTGTAAAATTCAGTTGAAAGATTAAACACTTCTAGAAGGTGAAGGCACAATCTTCAATGCGGGCGACACTCCAAATAAAATGCCGAATAACTTAGGAAATCTACACAATCATAATTAACGGAACAAGAGCATGCCACCTTCGTGGATTTATTATAGGATTCCGTTCGAAATTCCGTGCAGAATCCCGTGAAAGATTCCCGAGTTTAACGAGATACACATGAAAGAAGTTACATCGACCGAAACGTTGTGAAACTAACATTCATAGTGAGAATAGTAATCCGAAGAATCCAAATAAGAATAAAATGCAGATGTCAGGAAATTTCATCGGATGTTCTACTGGATTGATTACCCGGAAGTAGGCTGAAAGCTTTTTCAGGAATAGTGCAGATGGAAAAGAGCTCGTAAACCCAAGTCAGTTTCCGATTGTGTTCGGCATGTCGCATCATTAACAGGCCAAGTTTATTGGGGAAGTCGACGATCGGTTGGAACAACGAATTGTTCCAAAGACAGGCGTATTTTGATTGATTATGTTCTTCTGGCATTGCTGCATTCCAGAGTTTATTACCGATTCTGTTAATGACGAGGGCAAATCTCGATATTATTTTGAAAAAAATAAATGCGAGTGTACAGCCTCTGACAAAAATAATCAATAAATAAGCTTTGCAATACTTCGCACTCATATCTATCTGTCTATCTATCTATCTATCTATTATATAAAATGAACTCTGTTTGTATGTGTGAGTTCGGTTCCTATGGACTGGGAAACGGCTTGGCCGATTTTTATGAAATTTTATACTAATGTACTGTATGCATCTAGCGATACCTTAGGTAGGTTTTGCATTAGAAAAACCACGATAAGCCTTGATAATCGATGATCAGAAAAATTACGATGAAAGAAGGAACAGGCGATTTTGACCTAGTTAACGCCTTATACAGACTAACATAATCAGTGCACTAAAGAAGTTTTATTACAGCACAAGCAGAAAATCCCGGCATATAAAATCAACAGTAGGTTGAAAATGGAGGATTATACCGAGTTCGGTAACGATAAAGTACGAGCGTGTCAAACATCTGTTAGTTCTCATTCAATCCTGGGCAACATTGGGTCTCCCTGATAGTATATACAAACACACACACATACACACACACATATATATATATATATATATCCTACACACTATAAAAAAGAGTAACATGTATGTATTTGTACATACATATATATGTTTGCGTGTGTATGCATATATATCCAAATAAATACGTTGCTCTTTATTATAGACAGCATGTATTTATTTGTATATATATATATATATATATATATATATATATATAAAATATATAAACACAATAATATATATATATATATATATATTCAAAGATAACAGTTACATTTGGTCGCTGCAAACAGTCATCTGTTTCAGTCAATGAGACTTGGTCAGGCGACCCTGAAGCATGCAACTCTTTACCTTCGAATAAATAATAAAAATATTTTGCTCTTGTTATCGAGCACTATCTAACAACCTCGTTGTATTCATTACTTCCTCTTTTTGGACATCTCAAGCCTGGATTTATATGTATACCAGATTACCCGTGACCTGTTGGGTCAGTATGTTATATTAGCTATGGAATTAATGTATAAACCTTACACTTATATAAAGAAAATAGTTTTTTTTGACATAACAAACATTTCTATGAAAGTATATTGTAATGAAAAAAGAATATAGATAGATTTCTATGAGTCGTTCTGTTTATAATTGTTTATTTTTGAAAAAAAGCTTACAGCCATTGAATTATAAGTGGTTTGCCATACTTATAGGTAAATGTGCACTGAACAGATACCATAATACTTAAAAGTAAATTCAAATTTTTATATATCTTTTAATTTAAACGCGAAATAAACAAAACAATTGGGATGCTGAAAACGTACACAGTAAAACAATACGTTTTATTGTCGCGTTGATTATTTATTTGTAACGTAAATAAAAACATATTTTTCGGGGTTACTTATTTGGGTTGGTAGTGTAGAAGAAAATGTAAGACTGTTTTTAAGAAAGGGGTATTAAAAAATGGGGAATAAATAAAAAAAAAGAGGAAAGTGGGTAAATCGCAATTGTAAAATTCTCTTATGGTTGTAAACGGGTTAACGTAGATTATTTGTAAAAAATGCGCTAACATAACCTAAGCTTAATACGGAAATGAACGATGTAAAAACATGCAGAAAGTATTAACAATTGTGTATTTTGATAATTTAAACGCGAAAAAAACCCAACAAAAACAATTGGGGCGCTAAAAACGTACACAGTAAGACAATACGTTTTATTGTCGCGTTGATTATTTATTTGTAAATATGTTTTTGTAATTTGCGTTACAAATAAATAATCAACGCGACAATAAAACGTATTGTTTTACTGTGTACATTTTCAGCGTCCCGATTTTTTTGGGGCGTTTAAATTATCCAAATAAACAACTGTTAATACTTTCTGCTTTTTTTTACATTATTCATTTCCGTATTACGTTGTGTGTTCATGTTTATGTACGCATGCCAAACCGGAAGTCATAAACCGGATGTTGGGTTACAAACCCCGTTTCAATGTGATTTGATTATATATATATATATATATATATATATATATATATATATATACACTTTTGTTTTTACATGAGCAGAAATGTGTTGCTACACAATCATAAGCATGTTTCGGCTAGCTCGTTTATAATAAGTAGAGGCCTCTTCAGGCGATAGAGCTTATAGGCAAGCAAAGTATGCAAAGCTTTCAAAATTTATACTTCATTGGTTAATATATCTCTGGTTAATAACCACCTCTAGTTAAATAAATAAAGAGCAACGTATATTTATTGTATATATATATATATATATATATATATATGTATACATATATATACATATATATATATATGTACATATACAAACATACATATATATATATTCATATATATATATATATTTCTGTAGAAATATATTTTCTTGTAATATATATCAATCCTTATTTAAGAAGCTCAATATAATTACAGACCAATATTGAGAATAAATGACAAAAAGTTATATTCCAAAATTCATGATGTTGACCATCTTATAATTTATTCCTTTTATTCAGTTGACTTATACAATTCTTGACAGTATATGTTTCGTAGCGCAAAATCAATCACATAATTATTATATCAATCAGTGAATCTATTATGCCATTAACTCATCAGAAGAAATAGCAATAATCAATCCGTCAAAAGCAATTGAAGTGTGATTTTACATGATTAAAATCCGAAAATTTGAAGGGAAGCTACGCGCGTGCACGCGCGCACACACACACACACACACACACACACACACACACACACACACACACACACACACACACATATATATGTTGCTCTTTATTGTAGAGTGTAAGATGTGAATGTAACGGATTGATTTTAATAATACTGAGACAAAATTCAGCGAAGATTTATCAATGAAAAAGAACAAAAAAGTAAACGTCAAGCGATTATATGTAACATTGTTTGTAAACCGATCAGCAACGTAATGTCAAAAAAGCAAAAAAGAAAGAAACAATCTAAACGGTTCTATATGTTAGTCATCAATTTGTAACAATTCCGATGAATGAAACAGGAGGCAGTTGTTAAGTCCTGTCACTATTTCGTTTTTTCGGTGAAAGATTGGCATTTTAAAATTTTAGTATCTGGAAAAGGTTTGTTAACTTCCGGGCTTCCCCCAGCAGGCTATTAATATCAAATATATTTATATTTCTCATCTCTACGTATAAAAATACTAACAGGATAATAATATTAGGAAAAAATTGTAAGAAAATATATAAAAAAAAAAAAAATTATGTGATGCGAAAAGTTGTCGTTTCGTAGTTATAATAGTCCAAGTAGTAAGTTTGTCTTAAATAGAAATTTCAAACGCGGCTTTATCATAGCAAAAACAAACAAAAACAAAACAAAACAAAAAAACAACAACAAAAAAAACTACTGTCGGTATTATATGCTGGGCCTTTTGGCTTGTGTGCTAATAAAACTTCTCAAATGCATTTATGATGTTAGGCTGTGTAACCTTAGTTGAATATATTTGTCACATATCGTATTTTGCACACAAAAAATAGATTTGTGTTTGCCTAAAATCCTCAACTTCTGATAATCATAGCTTGACATTATCGCGAAAAAAGGCATCTTCCCCTTTCCCGCACTTGCAGAATGTTGGTGACAACATAGGACGAAAAGAAAGAAAGTCAGAGTCAAAGTAATAGTGGCTGTCAATTTCAAACCTATCGAGATTTCCGATATACGAAAATTGAATTCGAAATTATTGGTGACTGTTTCTACCAGGTGAAAGCGCTGTCGGTTGCAGATGATGCGACACGTGTTGAACTATGGACTCTGAAGTGATTTACTCGCAGCTGCATATGCAATTATCTTTGTACAGTGGTAATATATTAGTACTAAGTTCTGTCGGTCGCAGATGGTGCGACATGTGTGTAACTGTGGACTCTGAAGTGATTTAATTTTAACTTCCTATTCATTTGTCTTTGTACAGTGTTATTATATTAGAACTTTGCTGTTATATAGTTTCTGTTAATATAATTTTTATAAAAAAGAAAATCAACGACTGGAGTTTTACTTATTGCTTTTGCGAAGGTATTTGCATTGTTACCAGAGCAGACGGTCAACTTGAGTTATTTTTTAGGTGCCATCTATCAAGAGATGAGTGCGTACCTTGACGCTGGGAGAGGGCTGTGGCCAGCGGATCAACAAAAACAATCACAACGTGGCGTATGGCGGTACCGATCTCCCTGACATGCGCACTTTTCTTGTTGAAACAGGACAACCAGAATTCTTCGTTAAACTCTGTCCCCGTCTAGAAGATCAAGGCCAAACTGTTGTGCTGTAAGAGTTGTTTTGGGTGACCAGAATAACTGTTGAACTTTTTGAGGGCGTTTCGTGATCGGAAAAGGCCTAAAACGAACTCATATATCAGTGTTAAACTTGGTTAATAGCGCCAAACCTGATATAATCTTCGGGTTATACGCACGCACGCACGAACACGCACACACACACACATACACTACGCACACACACACACACACACACACACACACACACACACACACACACACACACACACACACACACACACACACACAACTGTTTCTTCCTGGATTTTACCTTCTTTTTCAATAGATTATTATCGTACCGTTTTATATTATTTTATATTATATTATATGTTTTCTTGTTCCCGCTTTCATAATCATAGTAACAGTTTATAAACTTTCACTAACTGTTAATAACTTTTTATGCAAATATGATTCAAATTCCAAAATTTATTGTATATTTTACTAACCTCTTTTCTCTGATGAAAAGAATTAGATTTATTCGAAACTCTGAAGGGTAAGGTCTTTCAAGTTTATTTGTAATGCATTGTCGGATAATTAAAAATCCTGTATACTTTTTAACAGGTTTTTAATGCCTTTTTGTAAGTTTTAATTAATTTTCAATGATAAGATGTTTCTATCATATATATATATATATATATATATATATATATATATATATATATATATATATATATATATAATTTAGGAATTTAAATTTTATGATTTGAAAACGATTAAATGTCAAATCTAGAAATTTATTATATGCAAAACAAAGAATACACTTTAATAAGTTTATTTCCTTAACCCATGAGATTTCAGTGTTTATTCATATAATCAGATAAAAATATTAGCAAATATAAATTATTTGCACCTAATTTGCTAAAGGTAATAAACATAAAAAATTATAATGAAAAGATTTTAAAGTTTTTAAATTATAGAATAAGTGAAATTAGATATTGGTGCAGAATGAAAAGGATATTGAACTTCAGATCCAAATTGTATGGTAAATCCCGAAGTGAAAGATTTTGGTATTAGGGAGGCAAAAAGATCCGATGCGTATTGTAATTCTTCCATGGCACATGGTAACAACCGATGTAGACATGATTCCTTGATTTCTCCCTTGGTTAGATGAGAAATCCGTCAAATATTTGATTATATCAATCCGGTGAATATGTTTTTTTTTATTAAACATGTAGTTTTTTAAAATTGTTTTTTTTAAAAATGTTTTTAATATATAAGTTTCATAATACATTTGTGAATAAAGTTATAAAATTTAAATTCCTAAATTATGTTTTATTTGATCTATCTGGTATATTGAGCAATTTTCATTTAGCTGGAATTGCCTTATATAAAATATTACATCCAATATTTTGTAAGACTGATAATCACTGGATTTGCGTATATATATATATATATATATATATATATATATATATATATATATATATATATATATATATATATATATATATATATATATATATATATATATATATATATATATATATACATATACATTAGGGTAGGTCGATTTTTAACTTTTTTCTAAAAATCAAAAACGTTAATGGACCGAAAGTTGTGTCTATACCTATTGAATACTCATACCAAAAATTAGATCTGAGTCTTCAACGTTTTTTTGCGAATTTGACATAAAAGATTTTAAATAAATACGGGCGGAAAAACCCTCGATTTTGGTGGATTTAGCCTAAATATTGATCTCCAAACTAAATAATTTCAGCATTTAAGCCAAGAAATCTTATTTTATTTGATGGGAATATAATTTGAAACAAAATTATAAAAAGATTTCAAATTGAAATTTAAGCCCCCCCCCCCACTTAACTGCGCAGAGTTTGAAATGCTATTATTTAAACAGAAATTGTTGAATGTATTGACAAAAAATTTTTCCTGATATGAAAATACAACAAGCAATTATGGAAAAACAAATAATTATTTATTTTTAATATAAAGAATCAAAGTGTTCCAAATAAGAGCCCTTCGATGAAAAAGCGGGTCTTAATTGTTGGCACAAAACTTTCCCAAGTATGTGCCGGTGCCTTGCTTCAAAGCCGTATACACATTGAGAAGCCTCTGTCACCAACTTAACAGCTCGTTCAACACCTTGGGAATGTGAAGGGAAATCTGGCAAGTCAAGCTTTTCGCCTGTTAACAATGAACTCTCTAATTCACTGTCAGAAAAGTCTTGTGTAAGTGGTGGCTCACAGACTCCATTTACTGACAAATCTATTAAATTTGTCCAGTGTAGAGCCTTGAAGTTGATCATCGGGATCTTTTTAAGTCTTTTCTTGGCTGGTTCCCCTCTTCTGAAACAATATAAAAAATAATTTGAGTTTAATCTTTAAATGCAATTTATACTGCTTTAATAAGATTTGGTGAAATTAAATGTAATCTTTAAAATTGCACAATAAATTGATGTAAGTTTTATATGAAGAAATATTAACTTACCTAATGGTCAAAATTCTTTTTATTCCCTCTTCTCTTACTTCAAGTTCATCTGATTTTACCATAGAAAATAACATATTTTCTGGCAGTAATGCAAAAGCATTATACTGAATGTTTTTAAGTGTAAGTGTTTTAATTTCAGTTGGTTGCTTCTGTATTCTCTGAATCATATTATAAATGTACATTTGTTGGTGGTGGAATTTGTTATGTTTTTTAATGTCAAACCAACAAATCGCATATACATTTACAATAAAATTGATCAAACTATGCAATTTGGTTGAAAGATTATGTGGATATGTCCCACGAGTCCATAGGCACATGAGCCTGATAGCCAATGTTAACCATCTAGCCTGGTTCAATGGTCCAATTTTCCAGGATACAAATCTAGGGTCTACCTTACCTCTAGAAATCCCAACTGTATACTCGTAGAGCAGTCTTTGGTCACTACTTAGGCTATCCTTGTCTTCAAATTCACACTCCAAGGGATTCCCAACAGCGGAAAATGCTATTTGTGGTAAATTATGGCAATCATTTGCACATAATTTACCCAATGGACCACTGAATGTTGTGGGGCTTTTTGTGGTGCCATCTAAATGTTTGAACAAAGCCCTAAATGGAAGTTCATTCTGGTGTAAGGAGCAACCAATAGTATGAAGATTTAAAAAAAATTTTTTTTTCTAAAAGTGTAACCAGGCCACGTTCACAGCCTGTGTTCGCATTTGTGTTGTCAACAAGGACAGCCTTAATGGTGCTTAAACTTTTGAATTCCTCTAAAACATCAGCCACTTGCTCTGCAAGAACATTACCAGTTGCTCCAGTATCCGGAAGAATTCGGTGAGTCAAATATAGACTCTCATTTGCTGTTTCTTTTGTTATTGTGAGGTGACGTTCAGATGCTTTGGTTTTTTTCACAATTTGAAATCCATTTACATCCACTGATTCTTTGTAGAGCAGTGTATCTTTGTCTGTCCTCCCATCAACACCTATACAAAGAAGATTTTCCATATTTTTGCTGTGGTTTTGATAGGCATCTGTGTTTACTTTAGCTTTTGCCCTATCAATTTTACATTTATCCATATAGATATTCTTTATATCTATATTAGGGATAAGAAGGCCCATGGCCCTCAAATCCAAGAGCAGGGCATTGCCAAGACTGGCTCCAAGATTAGAGGATATATCACCCCTGACTAATTCAAGAGCAAACCTTGGAATTTTTGTAAGGTTATAGGGCACTTTGAGAGGACTATCTGGCTGTATGTAATCTGCTTCATCACTTGGAGAAGATGAGTGACTTAGAGATGTACTTGGAGAAACATGATCTTGAATAGATGATGTTGATGCTATGGGAGATGTTTTTTGTTGGATTTCTCTTTCTCCTTTTCTTTTACTTTTTTTTATTGCGGTTTTATCTATTGGACCAAGTTGGAATGTGCCCTTGGGCCCTATTTTACTCCTTTGGTCTTTTAAATATTCTCGGT
>NC_136492.1:61882650-62037650 GCF_053919585.1 Euprymna scolopes
AAGACAAAACACAGCCCGATTACACACAAATTATTCACAAAACAATATTATTAATGTTCCCGAAATTGCTTTTTCCTTCATGTATTTTGTATCAGCGATCAAACCGTTTTAAACTAGCAAGGTCATCTGCTAATACCCCGGGATCACTCACATACCTAAAAGCTCACATTAATTCTCATTAGCTCCCCTCTGGGGCCATTTTCAACTATCATAGGTGGTTGGGTCACGCACCAGGAAGGACAAGACGGACTATAAAAGTGTTTTTTTTTTTGTATCGAGTTTATTTCTCCCCTTTGGGGGATGCTATACATCTACACGTTGAAGAGATTTGTGTTTAACTGCACTCTCGTAGGGCAACGTGAATAAAATCATTGCGTCACACATATTCAATTTTCTTTTGCTCATCTGTCTACGGTAAATCAACATGTTTAATGCAAGAATGCAATTCCCATTAATTGATTAATTGAACGAAATGTTAATTATAACTTAGGTTCATACCTTTCTAAACAGAGAGTAGAAATTAGTGTTGGGACGATTAATCGGAATCGGAATCGGGAATCGAAACTTTTCGGCTTATTGGAATCTGTAACAGAATCGGAAAATATGTGCCAATTTTCCGATGCCAAAAAGGATTCTTTTTTTTATTATCATTTTATATTTGACTTTGTTGAGAGCAGTATCTTTCACTCTTGGTCATAATGATAAAATAGTAAATATTTAATGATTTTAAACAGCCAGTAATAGTAAAATCTATATATCATCCCCATAAGTTTTTTTCTTTTACGTTTGAGAAAATATCTGCAAATTTAACACGTGTTCTATTGTAATCGGGAAAATTACAAGTCTATAATTAAATATTAAGATTTATAAAGAATCAAAATCGGAATCGGTAATCGTATCGGAATCGGGAATTTAATACAGAGTTGTTATTTGTATTATAATCGAGAAATATTGGAATCGTCCCATCACTAGTAGAAATTTGGCCCTGGGTTTACTTTCGGCAGCCTCATAACCCTCGTGTCCATTTTTTGTCCTTTACTCCTAACATTCTATGAACGATGTTGCTGACAAAGGAGAGACAATTGCTATTTTCTGGGCCAGAACCTATCCATTTCACACTGATTGTTGGCTGGTTTTTGATTTTGAAATGTCTTTTTTTAGCTCCTTACATTAAGTGGTTTCATATCTTGTCTTAAGCGATACCATAAAAAAGTATACTGAAATTGGGTCACTAGTTTTATGAACAGCATTGGAAGTAATCCCGAAACGCCTGAATTCTCCCACCCTCTCTCTCTTTTTTTCTTTCTTTCTTTCTTTCTTTCTTTCTCTTTCTCATTCTTTGCCTCTTCCTTTTCGTGTAGGTAGCCAAAAACTATACATACAAAAATAAACAAAAACAACAAAAAAAACAAAAAAAAACAAACAAAAAAACAAAAAACAAGCTTAAAAAGCAAGCAAGAAATAAACAAGTAAAAAAAAGAAAAGAAATCTTAAGGTGTGTCTATACAATCTGCGAATTTAGCGATGTAAACTCTATTTCAAACTTAAATGAGACAGACTGTCTGACATTTCATAGAGACGTTTGAACGCATCCAAACTAAGATACGTCTATTTAATCTGTGCGTTTCGCGATGTAAATGTTATTTAAAATTGAAGCGAGACCGACAGACTGAGCCTAACATAGAGATACGAGGTGGTTCCTATTTTCCACACCTCAAACAACAAAAGTAAAAACGCTGAAAATGGGTTTCTCATTTTGGGAATATAACGAAGTTATGGGTAGAGCGTTTAATCTAGGTCACCCGGTATCCCATCGAATTTCTCATGTACACTACACATAAGATTAGTTAAACCTACCTGATTTCCGGTATTCTATCAAATAATAAACTTTTGGGATTGCCGTGTTTACCAAGAAGCATTTGGTTCTTGGGAGTTAATGTTCACCAGGGCCGATGGACTTATTTATTTATTATTTTTAAAAAATTATTTATATTTATTCCTTGATACTCTTTATATACACATAATTCTTTTTTCCTTATCTATATTTAATTTCGGCACCATTTTTTCTTTTATGCCTGTTTCGTTGGACAACAGGAACAATTCCTGTTTATTGTTCTTTCTATCCACCCTTTTCCATTTGGTGGGCCGGTGTTCTTTTTACATTGAAACAGAACGTTCGAACACTGGCCCGCCAAAAATGGAAAAGAGGGAACGCAGAATAAACAAACCGGAATTATCCCTACTGTTCAACGAAACATTTAATTCTCATGCAGATGGTAAGTGCAATAGATTTAGGTACGGATTTGGGCTCGGCGTAACGTGTTCAAAGTTCGTTGGCAGTCGTAAATATCACTTTATTAAGAAAAAGACTTGAGTAATATTAAAAAGTCTCGATCAGAGGAGAATGAGAGAAAAACAATTTGTACATGCTACAGATGGTTTCGTGTTGTTTTTGCTGTTTATTAATAAACTAGCCTGGGTGCCTGGCGTTGCCCGGGTATTTGGAGGTGTGTGTTAAGCAAAAAGAAAAAGAAAGTAGTAGAAGGCAGGCAGGCTCGAACCCGTGACGCGATAGGAAGTTTGGAACGTTAAAATTAAGCAAAGTCAATCCAATCGATACAATGACTTGTAAAAATGGCTCGTAAAAAATCGGCCCCTTCTTGTAGAAAACTGGCCAGTTGAAGGTGAAGAAATAAATGTTTTGGCCCATTTTTTTCCGATATTTTCCGTCTAAGACATCGAGCTTCAAAATGATACCGATCTCGTGAAAATCCGTCGCCTCTGTCGAAAGTTTTAGGCAAACATACGAACGTACACACATACATTGAAACAGACAGGTGAGATTTATATTATAGATGATGAACCATTATCATCTAAAATACATTTAGCATTATGCATATAACATTGAGAAAAACACGGTTGAAATCTGTCAACATTATGTGAAGAAGTTAAATCAAAACACAGTGGCCATTAGATTTAATCTGAAAAAAAGACAAATCAAATTTTCTCTTGAAATGATTCATTTAATATTTAAAAAATTAACAAAACTTGATTTTTATTTACTTTGACAAAACGCGATTTTGTAATAAAACCAGTCGGACGTCTTTAAAGCTAAGTATGTTCGATTTTTTTCTAACTGACCGTTTTTACCCTAAATTATTATTTAAAAAAAATGAGATTCATAAAATATAATTTTTATATTAAGATAGATATATATATTGGCCATGAAATTATTTAGTGAATCTAATTATTATAAAACTATAATTAGAATTACGAACAAATTTGTGCCTAGAAAGATCGATCGAACGAATGAGAAATAAAGCATGGACAAATGCTCATCGCTTGACAAGTCTCTCGACTCAAACCGATTAAAGGATCGGATATTTTTCGACTTGTGAGGTTTGAATATGCAGGCTCAATTATCCGGCGCAGAATGTCGTACGACGAACAAGATAGCCCAAAAGTTCCAAATTGTCGACATCGCGATTCCTGGCGATCACAACGTGGGTTACGAAGAGAAACGTGATACAAGTTGTAATTGGATCCTTCCGATTAATTTTCAAAATATTTTAAAATTATTCGAAGGAAATTTTGGAACGTAACCGAAGTTACATTGTTCTAAAAATTTGCATTGCACATAAATGGTTATTTCATACGAAAATTGCTTTCTATCCGAACTCGCAAAGATTTGATACAGAATAGAAGAAAGAAAACATTAACTGATTCATTCATGAACAGGCGCTGTCTCTATTTCAATATATTTACATAGTAGGCCCCGCACTGTCTGTCAATCTCCAGTCCCTGTCGCATCGTCGCAGTGTGTGATTCCTGCGCTTGTTTTACTAGTCCTCCCACAGAGAATGGGCTCCGATGAACCTGCTACATTTATACACCCTCAATGAAAATACCCTCGACCTCAAATACCATCCTTTCAATTCAGAAGTCCCTAGATAACGGAAACTTTTCTACTCTTATAGAGTCAAATGCCTGAAATATAAATCACACCACGAATAAATAAATCTATATATATATATATCTCATAAAGTATTGGCTCTCAAATTGCACATGACAAAATCGGATTATTGGTTTACAAATTACAGTTATTTAAGTGAAGTTACTGTTGCACTTTATGAAAACAATGTAAAATCTAAACGTACGTTGATAAAATATTTCTTTTTGATATTTTTTTTTTTGATAAGGAAAGCAAAGCAAATATTTGATAATTTGAACTCAGATTCATCGGCACAAAAATTTAAAGGCGGCTATGCCGAATTTAAACACAGTATTTCACTCATACTTTATATACGGCACAGTCACGTTGACACACCGGTTCTCGCCAGATCACCGAAGTTGAGCCTGGCCAGTACCAGATGGGTGACCATTTGGGAAGGCGAGGCAGTGTATGTGCCGCGAGGTAAAATACCAGGTTGAGAAACTGGCGCAATCTATCCTTCTCTCGGGGTAGATGGGACTCTCTTAACCCGTGGTAGGCACACTGTCTAGTGATGGTGTCACGATAAAAATTACCCTTAATAGCCCTGGCGAAACATCAAGTATTCACCTACCGGCAAGATTTGAATTACACTACAAATTCGCGCAGAGAGTTCAATCTCGGCTATGGCCGCGCTGGATGGATAGATTTCACTCATAAATTATCCTGAACGCTCAGGTGGCGCAAATTCGTGTGTTGTCCTGGTAAATAAAAATAGAAAACAGTCCACAAACTCGTTTTGGTCGAGCATGCATAGAAATTATGTGCAATAGCAAAGGATCTGTGAATTTCAGAAGGCAATGTATTCAACATGTCGCGTCATCATTTGTAAAACGTGATATCTGTGTTCTAAAGTGAATGCTAGTTGATCCCAAACAGTAGAGAATCGACAATTCAGAGCGTTGTTTGCAATTTTTCCAACGCAACAAAATATAAGACAATGGACGAAACGTGGACCCATTTCTTTACTCCAGAATGAAATCGGCATTTAACAGGTAAAGCAAAGTAGCATCATAAGTGAATGCTCTATGGCATTATTAGTACATTTAACAGAAGAAATATAAAAAAATGGTCACAAATTAAAAATGCGCTTTTAAGACAAGGCATCGTGTCCCAAGTCAATCGCACCGATGGCAAAATAATATGAACTGCACTTCTAATATCTTCCACACACAACTTATTATCTATATCCAGTCGCAACAGAATGCTCAAAATTAAACTTTTTCCACCACTATTTTTTGAAGTCGTGTGGAAGTCATAATTATATTTCAACTTCGTTTTCTCATTACATATTTACATTAAACTAACTCGATTTTTTCTAGAGTTCATATATATTGCTTTCACATAATTTTTAAACATTAATCATGCAATATGTTCTCAACGGTCGTATATCTACACAATATGATATAAATGCGGGAGTACCCCAGAGGTCTATCCTTTGACCCTTATTATTCCTTATATTCATAAATGGCCTCCCTGATAAAATTGTCTCTGAGATGGGTATATTTGCTGATGACACCACACCCTATAACAGGCACGAGGGGAAAACAAATGAACACACATCTAAGGAAATGGCAGAAACACTAGAGATAGACCTTCAATCTGTAGTGGAATGGGGACATAAATGGATGATCACATTCAATGCTGCTAAGACTAAGCTTGTTTTCTTCAATAATTACAAGAAACCTTTTCAACCACCAATAGCAATAGCTAAAGATACATTACCTGAAAGTACTTATTTTAAACTCCTCGGCCTAACGTTCACAGGGGACATGAGTTGGAACAGATACATTGAGAGTATTGCCAAGGCCACTGCGAAGAAATCTACTTACGCCTGAAAGTATCTTGTACCTCGAAATGCCACCACTTGCCCATGGAGTATTGTTGTCACATTTGGGCTGGTGCATTTGCCACTAGTCTCTCACTCTTGGACAGGACTCAAAAGAGAGTTGCCAACCTCATAGGTGCTGAACTGTCATCTAAGCTCCAACCTGTGTCCCATCGACGAAATGTTGCATCCCTCTGCCTGTTCTACAAGTATTTTAATGGTGGATGCTCTGACGAACTACAAACACTTGTGCCCTCTCAATGTAAATACCAATTCGACAAGCTGCAAAATCCAATAGTTTCTTCCTCAGAACTGCTAGATTTTAGAACCCCCTTCCGGGATACTGCTTCCCCAACTGTACTGACATGCAGAAGTTAAAGTGTAATGTGAACAGACATCTTCCTGCTTTACTCCCTATATAATATCCCTGCAGCTTATGTCCCCGATAGTAGTCCCCTATATCAAAGTGGCTCTGTGCCTTGTTTGGGGGGAAAATGGAATATGAATAATAATAAAAAATCTACAAGATAAGATAAAATTATTTTCAAAAATATCGGAAAACAAATTCTATGGTCGGCAGGATAAAGATTAAGAGATTGATCTACGTTATTATAATTCACGCCTGATAAATAAAATTCGGAAACCTTAGTTGCAACTCACTGTCCCGGGAATACTTTAAAGGCCCAGAGATGTGATCTGGAGAATTCCAACAAAGTGTTATGTTCTCATCCATGAACGACCAATAAATGAAATAGAATAAAGGTATTTCATACATACATGCACGGGTGTCTATACGTGCTAGTCTTTTTATTATTTGCATAGGTATTTTTTCATGATTATCTCGTCTAGTGGTTCTGGATAGTCTGTTTAACTTGGACGAATAGAACCTTTCATGCAGATTTATCGGGGTATGTACGTCGAGGTGACACAAGTGCAACGAGTTCATCAGAGCACATTCCATGAAAATACGTGTAAAACAGGCACAGGGATCCAACATTGCTGCGATGTGACAGGAATTCGAGCATAGTTGATAAAGCGAGACCTATTAGATTAGAGACACTTTTTTTTAACCCTATCAAAAAGGGATACGCTAGCGGTAGATGCACCAGCCTATATGTGGCAACAATACTCAATGCATAAGTTAATAGAATAAATAGCTTTGTAGATGTATAGGATACTCCCGGTGTGAGTAGTTTTCCTGCACGCCTTGTCTGACGCTGTTTCTCTTCGCCACGTTCCAGGAGTAGCCGTCGATCGTCTCGTATGTTTAACTAAGACGAATAAAACATTTTTCATGAAGAAAGAAACTAAGAGACGTTCGCTGAGTTTTCTTCAAGGTTTTATTAGGAGAAAATTGACTTACGAAGGAAAAGATAATAACTAATGCTTTACTTCTTAATCTTACTTTCTATCTAACAAAATGAGTGATGCGCTTAGCTTAGATTATTTCTACATCATTTGCGTGTCCGTTCGCTTGATTTCCAAGAGTGAGACTGGTGTGAAACTTTTGTTTTCTCCCGCTCGAAAACGTGACAGGATCGTCATATCCTGGTATTGTTCAACTGTTTTTTATGGAATTTGACCTCTGCCCAATGCTTCAACTCAGACTACTCGTCTCTAGGTACAATTCTGTTTGAAGATAGGTTATCGTGACATGCACTAACAGTGAGCTTCGTCAAATTTCACACTAGCTAACTTAATTGCTACATACCTGCTATGTAAGGAGAGATGTGGAAGCATTAGGTAAAAGAAGGGTAATTTGATGGCGTTTCGACTGTGTCCGTAAAACAAAATACGTTGAGAAGCTGCAAAAACAGATGCGTCAAGATGAAGGCAAAGCAATGCGTATTTTGGTAAGAGTGAGGTGTGTCAAAGTTCCTATTTACAATGTCTCCTTACGGGACAGAGTTAGACACCAGGGTCGTTTTTTGACGTGGGGAAAAAGAACAAAATTAAAAATATTGTCTCAGTCGTGAAGGATTTCTCCTCCACTGACAGATAACAAAAAATTGAAGTGTAGTATTTGAAGAACAGATACCATGCTTTGATAGTGTCCCGAAGAAAATGCTCAAAGGGAATAATCGCTATTTCTCATACAAGATTCGCAATACCCAACTACGCACTGCCAAATCTCCAAAAGAACCTCCTTATGAAATCAAAGAAACTCCTTAATAAAATCAAATACCCAGTTGAGCATAAGATGTTCTATTAATTCTTACGGTCATTATCGCAATGTGCAGAACAGCAGGTGGCTACCCTGTAATACTATCGCTAGCGCGGGTGTATATTGGCGTCTCTACGCCGTGATGACATCTCTGGAAACGCGATTATCGTCCTGGCATGGCGTCATAAGATTCTAGGAGTAAGAGTAAGCACGTTTTCCTTCACTGAAGGGGTTAATCTTGTTAGTAAGTTTGACAGGTCGTTGGGGGCATTGATACTGGGTTGAGATCATCAACTGAAAATTGAACGCTTGTAATTTAAAACTACAACGCACAGGTTTTGTCAAATAAACAAACATTTATTTGTTTACATTTATTAATAATTTCGATGTAATAGGCCCTCTTCAGAATATATATATATATATATATATATATATATATATATATATATATATATATATATATATATATATATAGTAATTTATAAAATATATATGGCGATTAAGCTACACTGAATATTCTGCGTTTCATCCACTATAGGATTTATGCGCATAAGCCTGACGAATCCCATAGTGGATGAAACGCAGAATATTCAGTGTAACTTAATCGCCATATATATTTTATAAATTACTAACTAGCTCTACCTACGTATTGAGCACTTTTGAAGTAAATACTTAAAGTTTACGCATAAATCTATACTTTCGTATATTAATTTTATGTGAGTAAATGAAGTAGTTATATATATATATATATATATATATATATATATATATATATATATATATATATATATATCAACAGGCCGCTAGGCGTTGCCCGGTCATAAACTTTGCTTAAATATACATTAATTTATGCTGATTTCGTATTTATTATTATAGTCAACTCTCTCTTGATTATTATTTTGTACCTAATATGTAATAGTAATTTCCAAATTAAAAAAACAACAACATGATACTAGTACCATTAGTTAGAATTGAACCAAAAACGTAAAGCTATCCAGCCTTATTCGTTACCACCTGAATTACGCCATACGCACATAGAATGTTAAAAAATAATGTTATTTAACCTATAAATGTATAGTTGCACATGAATAGAGTAGGATTTGAAGTCGACTTACGCATGGGAAGTCCTAATTTTTTTCAGTTTAGATAGCTTAGCAGCTATTTTTACCGGCTTCAGACCCATTTAAATTTGTATCATCGGTCCAAATTCCCTATATATATGAAGTTTCAAGTCCGTAGACAAAAAATTTAGTAGAGACCATTCCTCACACAGATAGACAAGGTCACACACACACACACACACACACACACACACACACACACACACACACACACACACACACAACACATATATCGTCCCCTCTTTCTCTCTCTATATCTATCTATCTATCTATCTATCTATCTATATATTTAGGCAGCATTTTTTCTCTAAGGCATATTTCATTAAATAAAATAGACGTTCTTTGTCTATTAATTTTAGTTTCGATCATTCTAACTTCCGAATGATAGTCATTTTTCCTCTTCTCTTTTTCCATTGGTTAATTTTTTAATTTAATTTTTTTTATTTAGTTTATCCTTTTTTTCTATTGGTTTAAATTAATAGCATCCTGAAATGTTTGCAAATCTATTAAAATAAATAACCTTACAAACCTTACTTCTGGATGTTATTACTATTGCTAAAGTTTATTTTATTAATAGTTGGCTTCTTTTTTTTTAGATTTTATTAGTAATGCTTCTAGTATTTCAAGAATTTCAAAGATTTATGATAAATACAGTGATTACATCAGCCAGTTCCTGTCATAAGTAAAGACTGTTATACGGAAGTTTGAAAGGATCGAAAATAGAATTAATAAACAAATAACGTCTATTTTATTTAATGAAATATATTATTTTCTTTAACTCAAAAAGTTGAAAAGCTACGAAGACGCGAGTTGTAACATTAAAACGAGAAACCTTTGCGCTCAAACATTTAGTTTTCTACATAATCATCATCGTTCTCAATGCGCTTTTGTCAGAAATGAACGATGGCTGTGCATGGGTTCTGGATCGCGCGTTGTCATACGGGTGGCATTCAAAAAGTAAAGCCTCCTATTTTTTTTAACTTAGAAAGTTGAAAAGTTACTAAGGCGAGAATGGTACCATTTAAACGAGGGACATTTTGTGTTCCAGAATTTATTTTTGTTACATAGTCACCACTAGTCTTACTGACTTTTGCCAATAATTTAATGACGCATCTCTGCTTATGATGTACGTCTATTATAAGGGTTACTTTTTTAGAGTCTCAAACTACCAATATCTGCAATATATGGATGGAACTTTTAAATCATGAATGCATCAGTTCGGTGATCGAACCATTCATTTTGCAACACCCTCGGATCCGTTCGAGCGGAATAAAAGTAGGTGCCATTTCTTTTAGAACTTT
This sequence comes from Euprymna scolopes, assembly GCF_053919585.1. NCBI lineage: Eukaryota > Metazoa > Mollusca > Cephalopoda > Sepiida > Sepiolidae > Euprymna > Euprymna scolopes. Next base: position 61,893,056 of record NC_136492.1, read on the forward strand.
TATGGAACTTCTTGGAAGTTTTTTTTTTAATCTTGAAGACTACATAGAATTTTTTAAAATTAATTTTTAGTCCTTCGTAGGTATTTTTTTTTTAAGTAATTTAATCTTCTGCATTTAATCTTCTAATTATTTTGTCAGTAAGTCATTCACTCTTCTAATCAGTGAATCAACTCACAATAGTCCTAAGTTTTCAGAAATCATCAGTTGTTTACAATGAAATACTGTTTCGAGGAGTAAAAAAACACACACTATATATTAAATCATATATAGTCATCAACATACAGTACTATTTAGCTGCATCACAACTCACCAGTGCGTATAGATTAGCAACCTCTCGCCAACCATGGATGGATCCTACAACAGTCGCGTTGAGAGTCAGCAGCTCTAACCAATGGTCTAAGAATTGGTACTCGTAAACGATTCATGAAATGTCTATTAGATAAATATCTGCCAAACACTTAACAGTGCTCGAGCTGTTGATTTTTTATAAACAAACACACAGCGCGTTTCCCTTAACTGCTAAAATAAAATTCATGAAATTTCATTTGAAATTCGTTTACGACAGTGCTCAACCCAAAGGAGCGAGGGGGGGATTATATATATATATATATATATATATATATATATATATATATATATATATATATATACATACAGACAGTCGGGTTTCAACCCTGACTTGAAGTAGTTGCCTGTCTAGCGCACTGATGAGCTGTGAAACAGCGAAACAGTACTGTATGTGGATGACTATAATGCTCCTCATCTTGAGTTGAGTATATTGAGAAGTGATACACGAATTACCATTAGCGTATAAGCGACGCTCTTTGTGTAAACAAATAGAGCGGAGGTATTTCGGACGATGTCTAAACATCGTTAAACTCACTACTCGTTCAGCAGCCGCCAATAGCGTAATGGTTAGGAGCCTTGACTGTCGTACAGACGGTCGGGTTTCAATCCTGGCATGAGGTAGTTGCATGTCAAGCCGCACTGATGAGCTGTGAAACAGCGAAACAGTACTGTATGTGGATGACTATATATATATGTATATGTATATATATAAAACACGTTCTTACACATGCATTATTATAATGTTGGCATACGTGCATATATTATTATGCCACATTGGCAACTCACAGAAAGACATACACACACACACACACACACACACATAGGGAGCTTCTGTTATTTTTCGTAAGTTACTCGAAAATGATATAATAAGAAAATATAGCCTGCACCAGGAACATCTCCTGTTAATTATTTAACTAGTGCAAGCCGCCATCTCAGCGTGGTATTCTTACATATCCGGTCCCAATACGCAACAAACTGCTGACACTCATTTGGCAGATATCCGCCCGGCTAGAAGTTGTAGTCGACAGAAAGGAATTCAACCCAAAATATTATATTCTAATATTAATATGTTAGTAACTTCCTTAGCTTCTTTCTTACTTCCTGTGTGACAAGATTTGATTTGTAACAGAAGTAGACTAAGTGGAACCGTAAAAAAAAAACGTTATATTATAGACGATTTAAAGAACAAACAGATATTTACCCCCAATGAAATCTTTAAAACACGCAGTAATATGTTTTGTTTCATTATGTTAGGAAACAGAATTTGACATGTTTTATTAAGACTATGTGTTCAGGAAGTGACGTCACAGAGTAAGGAAGACTATTAGATAATATGCTGCAACAGCGGATAGTGTACAGATTTGTTAATGCTTTTATTATTAATTGACTAGACTTTTTAGCCCGTTCAAAACAAGCAAACTTTATAGCCTTTTGATTTAGAATGAATACTTCTATGCAACATTGATGGTTGAGTTTGATTAAATTTAGACTCATTTTTGCTTTAATTACTGATCTCTATTAATTCCTATTAATCTTTTCTTGTGCATCGAACGGATACCATAACACTTAGTTCGTTTCATTTTACCATAACAAAAGTCCATATAAAATTTTAGTAGGATTTATCTAGTTTATTTTCTAAGAAAACGTCTATATATAGGTGGCATTATGGTTACTAATCCCTATTAATTTCTCTCTGTGCATCGATCGAATATCATAATATTTATATGACTAATCCATATTAATCCTTATTAATCCCTAACTGTCCATATAACGGATATTACAATACTTAATTCACTGCACTTTATCATTACAAAGGTCCATACAGATTGGCTCAGTAGTGTCTAAGAGAAAACTCAGAGTAAATGTGGTATTGTAGTGACTAATCTCTATTAATCTCTAACTGTGCATCAAACGGATACCAGAATACTTAGTTTGTTGCACCTTATCACAGCACAGGTCCTTATAAAATTTCAGGAAGGTCGCACCCGTAGTTTCCGATAAAATGTGTCCACTAGAGAAATATAATATAGATTTTCATTGCGGTTAACCAAACCCTCAGTATTACAACGCAGATATAAAATAGTAAGACGCAATGGCCACACAGTCTGTTTTATTAATATAAGAGATAATTCAAATTGATACAAAAGTCAACATACGAAGCGCTAATTAATTAAAAGATCGTTTGTAACGCCGGTAGAATCAACTGATCGAATGTCTGTAGTCGTAGTGGTGAAGTGGCAACCAACGTTTCAATCTTCTCTTCTCTCTATCGTTGTCTTCTTTTCCTTCTCAATAACAGCTTTAATAAATTTTATTAACGAAAAACTTATCACAGATACATTTGGAAGAACCCGCTTAAGATTTTATTCTTTGTTTACCGTATACGTGGTCGTTCCAAAAGCAAAGCGTTAAATAGATGCGTAGACAGGAGTAGTATCATTATAACGAGCGACTTTTTGATTTTTCTAAACAGTCACCAGCATTCTCAATGCAGTTTTGCCAAGAATTTAATGACGCATCTTTGCTTCTGAATCATTTCCATGGCAGGAGTTGCTTTCTTAGGGTCTCACGCCGTCATTATCTGCAATAAATGGATGAAACTTTCAGGGCATGAATTGTTAAGTTCAGACATCATAACAATGCAATTTGCAATCTCCCCTCGTATATGCATAAAACAATGAAAACTCTCCCCATAAGCGAAGACAACATCTACCCAAACCCACTGCGCTCTCTCTCTATCTGTCTCTCTTTTTCTCTCTCTGTTAATTCAGTTGAAAGATAAAGAACTTCCCCGATACTTCGCCACGCAGCATTAGCAGCTTCCTGTCTCTGTGACGTGACTGCCAAAGCATATTGACTTACTCAAATTCTACTTGGTAAATTACACTCTAATTTTTAGCCTTACGTGCAGATGTACCACACTAACCTTATTTTTACACACCTTCATCTAAGCTAAGAAGTCTAGTCAATTAATAATACTGAAAACATTAACAAATCTGTACACTATCCGCTGTTGCAGTATATTATCTAATAGTCTTCCTTTCTCTGTTACGTCACTTCCTGAACACGTAGTCTTAATAAAACATGTCAACTTCTGTTTCCTAACATAATGAAACAAAACATATTACTTTGTCTCTTTCCAACGAATAAAAATTTATACTACATACCACATTTTTGAGAAATGACCGAAACCGCACATGCATCCATTTCTTAGAAAAAAATCACCTCTACAAAATGTTCCGTAGGTATCTAAAACTGGAACGAATACCTAAAGAATTAACATTTCACTAGCAGGACCGGTGAAAATTCCATAGCGGATTCTTTCATATGTAATATATTGATGCTACCATTCTCTGGATCTTCAGCGTAAAAGGCGACGCGCTGATATTATTGTAGCTCTTTTGTTAAAACTGCAAAAGTATTTATCTAAGCCAGCAGGGGCGCTCAGCGTAGCCTGGTCGTAAAATACGCTTAAATATGATATTTTAATGTATGCAGATTTCGGATACATACTCTATATATAGAGTCAATTTTCTATTGATTCTTAAATATAAATTTATTATAATAAAATTGTGATTTCAAAAATAACAAAAAATATATCCATATGATTTGGGTGTATTAGCTTGAATCGAAACCTAAACTTATGAAGAATATATATATATATATATATATATATATATATATATATATATATATATATATATATATATATAACCTGAAATCCGTCAGCTATAATCGAAACCAAATCTTATGAAGAACTCTTGATTAAATTATTTATAAAAAAATAGATGACCCGAGGGTCATCAGCTATGATCGAAACCGAAACCAAAACTTATGAAGAATTCATTTATTACAAGAAATGGAAGTACATAACAATTAAACGACCCGGATGTAAGCGTGACACAGAAATTAACAGACACGATATCGAATTAATATATAGATTCATAATTTTAATTTAAACGAAATATCAAAAAATAAACCATTTTCACACAAACAGATGGCTACTAACATTTTACTAATTTTAATGCAAATTTATCTTTTAAATTTGACCATAAACAAAGGAGAGATAAGAAGAATATCAAATTTCCAGGTGTTGGTGTATGTGTGCAAGTGTGAGTCTATGTGTGTGTGTGCGTGTGTGTGTATGACTGACAATTTCGAAATGAGTTACATACTTCTTGAAAAAAAAATGAAAAAGCGGGAAAAGAAACATTTGAACCCAAATGCTGAACATTTCTCTACAAAATAAAAACAATATTTCCAATTATATTTTATATTAGAAGAAACGCCTTTTGTCATTATAGATCTTAGCAGACGGCTACATAAATGCTTTTAGAAAATATGATGGTTTTATTCTCTCTGAAGAAGACAATCTATTTTGTGAGAAAAAGGGATGTGGAGAAGAGATCATTCTCCCACTAGATTTCGAAATCGATTTTGTATTATCTGAAGGCAAAAAAGAATGCTCCGAGCTTCGCCCTCCTCCCATATATAATAGCAGTACTATATCTTAGAGCTATATTGTTCGTTGTCAGCAATTTACCAGTTTATGCAGACACCTGATACGAAGATTAAATTCTAGACTACAACACATGTGGAATCCAAATTTAGCCACTAAGATTCATAACGGAGACGAATATACAATAACAAAAATCCTATGATAAAAAACCCCAAATCCTTCGAAAAACGTTAGTAATTTTCAAACAATTTCGTAAAATTATCGTGTTAAGTTTTCAATTAGAATGAAAAAAAAAAACGTAAAAAAAAACAAAGAAAAATATTCGTATTATTTGCATTATTCGTCCTACTGTTCTCATCTTGAGGATCATTTTCACAAAGTTCCGGTCGATGTAATCGCTGGCCTTCTCCAAGTATATCTTGTCTTACTCAAGGAGCTTCCTGTCGAACATGTCGAAATACAATTGCGAATTACTTATGACTTCTACTCGGTCATAGTTGACGGAACGAGAGCTTGCCACCCTCGTGGATTAAATAAAGCGATCTATTCGAAATTCTGTGCAGATTTCTGAGTTCGATACAAAGATTTTTGAATTCAACTAGATGCACCTGAAGATGGAGGTTACATTAACCGAAACGTTGAGAAATTAACACTCGAAATGAGAACACTAGTCCTAATAATCTAAATAATACTAATCATCAATCCTCATTCAAAAATTTGAAAACATGAAGTAAATGTTTTAGAATTTTGTATGTGAGTCAAAAATTAGACACAATTCAGGAGGAAGAGATGAAAACTATAAGGATTTATCGTTGACCTCAATGGAAAATTTTAATCATATCATATTTTCCTTTGATATTTGGGGATTGAACTATAATCATCTCGAATGTTTAAGTTAATGGACAAACGGCGATGCCAAACGATAAGGCAAAGGAGGCACATTAATACATAGCTTCTTCGTCGCGGTTACAAATATCAAAGTCATCGATAATCATCGGCACAGATACTGAATTGAATATATTGTTTGATATATATAAAGGTAAAGAAAAATAAGCTCAATAATGAAAACGAGGAAACAGGAAAAGCAAAGAAAGGGAGTATGAAAAGAGAAAAATAAAATAAAAAAAACACAAAAAAATAAAGCAAATAAGTATAATTGAAATAGTACACAAAAATAAAACTAAAAACAAACAAATAAGAAGGATAAAAAAATTATATAACAAAAATGTCAACATAGGCCAATACAAGAGAAAAAAACTAAAAAAAAAAATCCGAGAAAAAGAAAAAAAATGTAAAAAAGAAAACAAACAAACAAACAACAAAAAAATCTTAAAATGCAAAACAAGAAACAGGGGAAAAAAATTAAATAAACGAACCAAAATTAAAAATAATAATTATGTAAAACAAGGGAAAACGTAAAATAATAAAACAAAAACATACGTAAAATGAAACAAAAAGACATAAGATAAAATTTAAAAAAAAAAAACGTAAAATAAAACAAGAAAAACATACAATAAAATAAAAAACATAAAATAAAATTTAAAAACGTAAAATAAAATACAAACGTCAAATAAAACAGGAAAAACATACAATAAAATAAAAAAACGTAAAATAAAATTAAAAAACGTAAAATAAAAAAACATACAATAAAATAAAAACGTAAAATAAAATAAAAAAAGGTAAAATAAAACAAGAAAAACATACAATAAAATAAAAAAAAACATACAATAAAATTAAAAAAGGTAAAATAAAAAAAACATACAATAAAATAAAAACGTGAAATAAACGTAAAAAAGGTAAAATAAAACAAAAACATACAATAAAATACAAAACGTAAAATAAAATTAAAATACGTAAAATATAACAAAAAAAACATATAATAAAATAGAAAACGTAAAATAAAACAAAAAAAAAACGTATAATAAAACAAAAAACATATAATAAAATAGAAAGCGTAAAATTAAATAAAAAAGTTAAAATAAAACAAAAACATACAATAAAATAAAAAACGTAAAATAAAATTAAAAAAACGTAAAATAAAAACGAAAAATATACAATAAAATAAAAAACGTAAAATAAAATTAAAAAAACGTAAAATAAAAACGAAAAATATACAATAAAATAAAAAACGTAAAATAAAATTTAAAAAACAGAATAAAACAAGAAAAACATACAATAAAAATAACGTAAGATTAAATAAAAAAACGTAAAATAAAACAAAAAAACTACAAGAAAGCAAGAAAATTTACACAAAAAGACATAAAAAATCTGGTAAATAAGCAAACAATAGCAATAGAAAAAGATAAACAAAAACAAACAATAAAAGGCAAAAGATAAAAGAAAAATAAGAGAATTGTTTTTTTTTTAAAAACAAAAACAAAACAAAATTGACGTCTTGCTCACACACGTGCACAAATAATCCAAATAAAAACAATGAAACAAACAAATAAGAAATAGAAAAAAGAAAACACTTTGCGTATGTGAAAATAACTCAATCCAATCAATTTGCTGCCCTTTGAGTTATCTGATCTCTGGCAAGAACGTGATTTTGACAATGTGAAAACATGTTCGTCATCAATGCCCATGTACTTTACAATTAAAACGGCGTTTATTGACCGAATATTAATTTTAATGAAAACAACAAAGCCAAACAAATAATAATGGGAAAAGGTTATCTATGCATGTATCTACCTATGCGTATATGACTGTATTAAATGCACCACGTATTAACGTTTACATGGTCGGACCATCACCGAATAAAGCTATTACTTCACCAGCCTACACAGGGGCTCGTATCAGGCATCACGATGAGAACAGTAGGCATCACGATGAGGACGGTAGGATAACAAAAAAATATTTACACGGCGGGTTAACCATCCCTACATAAAAAGCTAGGTAGATAAATATTGTTTTTTTTCGTCATTTTCAAAATCTCTGTTCACATCTGAAGGCTTGAGGAAGGAGCAGGTTCCCGACAATTATCTTAAAGAATATCTTAAAGAACGTAGAAACCCTATCTTAATGTAAGTGTCCTGAGCGATGCTGAACTAAACAGAGCTGAAAGGAAGAAGATAAAAAATACCAAGGCCTTATGTATGATATGAAAAGAAATTGGAATGTTGGGAAGATCTCTATCATTCCAGTAATTATAGGAGCAACCGGACTTGTGAAAAAGAATCTCCAAAACTGGTTGGAGTGACTGAAATAGTTTGTGAATGTCAGTGGTTCCTAGGCCAAACGCATCATTGATATCACAAGCTGTCTCGGAAGCTTTCGGTCTAGTTTGAACTGGAAATGAAGAGAATCGTGCGGATTTGAATTTCGTCCATGCTGTCGAAAAGTCTGCAAAAAAAGAATAAAGAGATTAAGAACGGTAATGAAAAACACGATTCGACATAGCGAAAAAAGCACTTTGATATATATATATATATATATATATATATATATATATATATATATATATATATATATATATATATATATCTCAATGAATAAATTTAGAAATCATATATAAAAGTAACATATGTGAGAAAACGATATTACTTTTACACCAACCTTATAACCAATAAACTACTGGTCTCATAACACTAAAATTAACAGAAAATAGTAATCATGCACCAAGAATGGTTTATAATGAGTAAAATCTTTGTTTGGATGAATGAATAACGCGTAGAGAAATATGTCCGCAAGTTGAAATGCAAAATATTCATTTCAACATGCCGACATATTTCTATTACTTTTGTGCATACGCAAATTCATTCATAGCTTGAAGTGGTTTAATTTTAGATCTTTCTTATCCATCTGTTGATAGCTTAAACGACAGAGAACGCTGCTGGAGCGCTATTTTATTCTAGCTGATGGTACCCAAGTCATTTGTTTAACTTTTGAAATCAGTACTACATATTAGGTGCAATATAATATTCAACAGAAAATTGGATCTGTAATAAGGAATATTAAATCTGCATGAATTAAAATATATTTAAGCGTATTTAACGATAAGGCAAGGCCGATCCTCCAGCCCCGCTCGTTTGACAAATATAGAGGCACATTCTTTATCCTAGTTGTATACATTTCATAGTCTCTAGAGGGAGCCATATATTCTTTATTCTAGTGACATAGATATATGATACCTATTCTTCAGATATAAGGACGCCTGTATGTTTTCTTGATATAGAATGACATTTAGTATTCTACAGAGACGCGTTATTTATTCTATAGATGAACGGGCAAATATTAATATTAATGGTCTTTAAATGCTATAATTCAATTCCCAGTGCTGTATTTATCATCAATGACTAAGATATGATTTTTTTCATCTTAGGCACTGTTAGCAAAATCAACGGATGCGTTAAGGTTAATAAGTGCAATTTGTTGATATTCGAACTTATTGCTTTTTTTTGCATAGAAAAAGACACCAAACATCATAGCCTTTTTAAGTTAATTGATAATCGAAATAAACTATACGCATTGATATGTCCCGCGAAAGGGATACACGAGGTGCCTTAAATACGTTTCTAGACATTTTTGTACAGGCATTTCAAATTGTCGTAGACTCTTGATAATTCAGTATGTTATTGCTATACATCTAATGACCAATTTTTATGATTTCAGGTTCAAATGAACAGCTACAGCAGGAATTGGAATACATCCTACTAAAGCCTGATTGATACAGCTGTTAAATTTCAGAAATGCAATCTGGACGTGAGGACATTTTGGAAGAACGATATTCAATAAAATTCTGTTTTAAACTGCTTTTGGACCATCTTGCATGAATCGAGTACCAGTTTTGAGTGACATAAGAGATTCAAGGAAGGCAGAGAGTCTGTGACGGATGATGAAGTGTGTGGGAGGAGTAAGGAAGTCAGAACACCAGAATTGATTGGCCAAATAAAGAATTTCATGGATAAGGACTGTCGTGTGTCTATAGAGACAATACGTGCACAGTTTGATGTTAGTGTAGGAACTGTACACACAATTATTCGCGAGGAATTGAAAACGCGGAAGATTTGCACGAATGCATCAGTTCACAACTCCATCCTTGTCACAGACTATTTAACCAACATGGGCATCAAGACGGTTCCTCACTCTCTTGCTCCCTGTGGCTTTTGGTTATTCCCCAAGTTCACCAATTCAAACCTTAGAGGCTGTCGTTATGAGTAAATTGAACAGATGCAAGGGGCTGTGACGAGGGTCATTGACACGCTCACACAAGAGGACTTTCATGGGATCTTCTAGAAGGTGTTTGAACGGAACAACAAGTGCATTGCAGCTGTTGGAGATTACTTCGAAGGGGACTAGAGTTCATGTGTGTACGAGCAATAAAAATGCCTAAACGAAAAACTTATTAAAGGCCCTTCGTACGTCCCGCGAAAGGGATAGATTTGAGGTAGCTGAGTGAATACAGTATTTGCATACTAATCTAGTAAGTCGCCTTACTGAACGTCTGTTTGTGATTGAAACTGGTATATTTTTAAGGGTAAGGCTTACGGCGTATCTTTTTTTTTTACTTGAAAGGTCACCACTTTTCAAGGCATGGATGTCACTCTAGGATAAGGGTCAATGAGTGTTAGATAATGAGACAACATATCAGTAATGGGGAGGCCTTCATTATTTAAGACAGGAACTTATTGACATTGGTCATGATGTTCTAGTCAGCTGAAAAGCAGCCACAGAGTATTGTGTTCCACAGAGGAACAGTTCTAGGAAAGAAACTCTGATTATGGGAGTTTCGTTTAGTTTTAGGCACAGATAGAGAGGTGAGAAATCTTTTGATGTCCATTCCAATCTGTTTTACTGTGCGGTTTTTATGGCTTAACCAGCCAATCATATTCTTGTGAGAAAGAACCCGGATGTACTCATATTCATTACATTACTTACTCTGGGTCACTCCTGAACACTCGCCCAGTTTAATAATTTATCTACAATAATTTCTTTTTTATGATAGTCAGCAGTCTATAGTTACAGATGGTCAAAATAATCTATGCTTTCTCACCATTTATCCTGGACAATTTTCTAGTCTAATAATTCCTCTTAAACCATTTTGTTTATGGAATTCAGTCTCTTATAGTTACGGATGGTTCTTATTTAGTTTTTAGAAACTGTTTATGAAAATAAGATTTTTATATTGATGAATAGATATTGACATTATATAAAGGCATCATCTACGTATAAATTAAACCACTCTGTATGTCTGTCCGTATTTTGAATTTTTCCCAAAAGATAATTACATGAAAACTTCCGACGTCAAATAGCACTTATATCGAGGAGATAGATACACTACTTTGATCTAAGTAAAAAAATCAAGGAGCCATAATAAATATTGTTTTTTTGGTCCTCCGACAGAAGGAAGGTGGACCTGTAAATTGACCCTTGTCCGTCCGTCCATCCGTCCGTCCGCACTTTTTTCAATAACTATACTTTTGAATTTTTTGAAATTTTGCACAAACATTAAACATGGTATGAATAAAAAGTAACAAAAAAGATTTTCCGGAAAAACTCCGGTTGCCCCCTAGGGGTACCTTTGGGGTTAAAATGGCTAAAGTTGACACTTTTGTGCTTATTAAAAAAATGTCTTGGATTTTTTTCTGAGAAGTTGTAACCAACTAATTTTTATATAATAACTCTAGGTGTGTCACAGGGGCTCTTTTAGGGCTAATAAAAAAACCACTCCATTTTTGGGACTATTTTACCACATTTGTCCAAAATTTTCAGTGTATTTCTATTTAGCAGTTTTGCATGGGACTGAACTCAAATTAAAATATGTTAAGGCCTTGGGGACTTTAGGGGCTAAATGAGGGGGGGGGCAAATGATGGACTTAGTCATTTCGTTTTTTGCACGGTGCAGAATTCAAATTTACACATATTTAGGCCTAAAACTGCATAGTTTGTTCATTTTCACTAGGATTTGACATCCCCTGAGGACTTTTGGGGTTAAAAGGGGTGCAATTGCTGAATTTAGTCATTTTTTATGCCTTATTCACTGTGCAGTCACGGAGGACGATGCATGCTGCACCGTTTCTTTGTTTTGTTTTTGCGATTAGGCATTATAAATGAACGAAACAATATCCATAAAGATACCTAGAGCATCAACGCATAGTTTTTTTTTCAAATGAATAATTTTACTTTTAATTTAAATACGTTTTAGTTTTAATTTATTCATATCAATAGTTTAATTCACCGAGGCCAATAATATTGTGGGATCTGCGTTCACACCTGACATTTATAAAAACAAACACATTTTTCTATTATTTTATTCACATAAATCATATCTGAATAATAATAACTGTCTAGGCTTGGAGGGTATTATTATGATGGCGTTTATGTATCTGTTTGGTAACCAAAATCCCGCCACTATCAAAATCAATATTGCTCCTAAGCGTTTTAACTCTTTCCAGATTATTTTAATTGTAAATATATGACCATCAAGAATAATATTTTGTATTATTTAAACTATTGACAAATGTTCTTGTTTACTTTTATTCCCACAAATAAAGCATATTACCGCTTAGATGTATGGGTTACTATGCAGGGAGTAAAGCTGCGAGATATCTGTTCATAGTGCATTTAAATTTCTGAGTTTTAATACGGTCTGGAAAGCAGAAAAGGCGCAGAAAAGTTAAAGAGAAGAAACAACTATAATAGAAAGCTTTCCTGCATCCGGGAACCTTTACAATGAAGAAGTGTGAATTTTGCTGCTTGTCGGGTTAGTCGGGGAATATTCACGTTGAAGTGCACAAGTGCTACAAGTTCGTTAGAACACATTCCACTAAAATCTTTGTAAAATAGATATAGGGATGCAACATTGCGGCGATAGGACATAGGATATACGGCATAATCACGTTGACACACCGGTTCCCATCAGATCACCGAAGTTAAACAACGTTGAGCCTGGTCATTACTAAAATGGGTGACCAATTTGGGAATACCATGCGCTGTATGGAAGAGGGTATTGGCACCTTCCCGCAAGAGTTTTAAAAACCTGACGTCGTCATCTCCCCTAACGGGAATATACATGCGACTTGGGGTCGCTTGCGAATTTCATACTTTCATGGAACTTCCACCTTCGGAGGAAGCAGGTTAAGCCCAAATAGAGCTAATGCCGTTTCACACACACACACACACACACACACACACACACACACACACACACACACACACACACACACACACAGAGGACAGGGGTTGGAGCTTGGTAGGCAGTGCGGGATCTATTAAATTGGAGGCTTTTTTTTTGGATACTGTACGAGAGGGAGAGACTAGCAGTAGATGCACCAACCAATATGTGATGACAATCTATTTTGAATTATCAAATTTATGGCTACAATCAAGTTCTCGTTCATAGAATGACTGGTATGCCTAATTAACATATGTATTAAAGAAAGAAAACTGATTTTAGTAATGCATTCTTTAATATTATCGATTTCGATGTCATTTTTGTATATATTTAAAATAATTGCGTCGATAAATCTTACAGGAAATCAATGTAACATTACCAAATAAGAGGTCTTTATATACCGGCGGTATGTTTAAACGTGTTAGTCTTTTACACGCTCGCCGTTTCGCCTAGTGGTTGCTGTATTAATAAGCTTCTTTTCATAGAGAAATGGGGTACATGAAAACGTTCGCTGAGTTTTCTTCTGGGTTTATTTGGAGATAATGGACTTGAGAGAGAGAGAGAGAGAGAGAGAGAGAGAGAGAGAGAGAGAGAGAGAGAGAGAGAGAGAGAGAGAGAGAGAGAGAGAGAGAGACTAATGCTTAGCTAATGTTTTACTTTACTTTCTAACTTACTGAAAAGTGTGACACAGACGGGCAACCGCCGAAGTAACATTCACCTTTAATTATGTTCTACATTATCGGCAGTGTCTCGTTCTCACGACTTCCACAGAGAGACAGATCCGAAAATCTTAGTTTTCTCTCAATTCCAAAAGACAACGTCATTTGTGATTGTTCGACTCATGTTTTATCTACTGCTTAACCTGTTGTCCCCTGCTTCAACGTTACGTTATTCATCTTTCATTCAACCTCGGCAACGATTCTGTTTTACACATCTGGGCTATCATGCACTCAGTGTATCACTTGTCAAAATCCACACTAGCTAACTTAATCGATACTGATGTAGGGTCCCTAATATATAGAACCAGTACAAAATAGATAAATAACTATAATTTAATTATTTAATTATTCAGTTAACTTAATTACATTTAAAATTAATGATTAACTAATGGTTTAATTCCAAAATGTCACTCTTATATAAAACACTTTGAATTATCAACGTTTCTGATTTTTTTTTTATAATGAGGATTTGTGATTCGTATTATTTGGATATGGGTCCGCAAGTGGTTAAAGTACGTGGAAAAAATCAATTGTAAAAGTCATATTCTCCTGAATGTTTAAGATTCAATTCTCAGTATGAGCAACCTAAACATGCAATTGTCAATTACTTAGAACCTCTATCTAGTTATGACTGACAGAATAAGAGCCTGCTACCCCCGTGAAGTAAATAAAGGGCTCCGTTCGAAATTCCGTGCATATTCCCGAGTTCGACAAGATACATCTGAAGAAGGTCGGAGGTTACATTGACTGAAACGCTGTGATGATGACACTCAAGATAAGAACGATAGTCCGATGAATCTGAGTAATACGAATAACTTTGTTGTAGATATGGCAACGGTATATACGTTTCGAATACATGTAAATATTGATTTTACAATATTTTACAGGTCCTGGATATGACCTTAAATTATATCCAGTGGTGAGGCCCCAGCTTGTGGGCTTTGGGGAGTATGGAGCCACCCTTTAATTACCATTGCTCCCAGGTCCACTCTGATCCGGAGTGGTAGTACCTGTTAGGGTTCCAACTATGGGTTGAATAGAAACCGACTTGAAAACAACAAATATATTCTATTAAAAAAAATTTTCTTCCGAATCTTTGGATTCGGCATTAAATAACCCGAAAAACAAAAACAACCAACAATATTTTAGAGATACAAGTTACAAATGCCTTAAATAAGCAATCATTTCCTTCCAGTTCTTCTGGAGACTAGTTTAATCTAGTAATAATAGTAGTCCAGCGGTGAGGATTTAAGTATAGGTGTAGAAAATCAAATATAGAGTTACATGTGACGTTAACACAGATGTCCGTAAATAAAAAAAATAACTAGAAAGAGAAACGTCAAGCAAACGTCAGCAGCGGAAGAATGGACAAAGTTTGAAAAACAGTAAGAAAAGGAACAAGATTTCACATAAACATGTACTCCGTTATGCTATTCTCGTTGCTGGTTTAATATTTTTAGACTGGGCTAGTATTGAGGAGAGTTAGAGAAGCGTATAAAATAGTGTTGGGTCGATTAATCGGAATCGAAATCCGGAATTGGAAAAAATCGGAACTTTTTTTAAGGTACCGGAATTGACATCGGAATCGGAATAAATGTGTGTCTATTTTTTAAAAATATTATGTTAAAAAACGGTTCTTTTATATGTTATTGTAGAAGACTTAATGCTCCATTGCTGGTACTAATGGTATAATGCGGAGAATGTTCTGTTTTACGGTTGTTGTAAAAATGGAACGGAAATTTAAATTTCTTTCTTTTTTTTTTGCATTTTCACCCCAAACAAGGCGCATTGCCATTGCCACTTTGGTGTAGGGGCTACTATCAGGGGCAGCAATTACTGGGGCACTATGTTGGGATTTGGGCAGCAAGATGTCGGTTCACGTTGCACTTGAACTTCTGCATGTCAGTACAGTTAGGGAAGCAGGAACCTGGAATGGAATTCTAGAGTCTAGCGGTTCTGGGGAAGAAACTACTAGAGTAGAAAGATCTTTTACATCTAGGGATCTCTACTGTGTGGGGGTGGGATTTAGCTGCCTGTCGGGTTTGTCGAGGGTGTCTACGTCATGGGGGCACAAGTGTCTGCAGTTCGTCAGAGCATTCATCATTGAAATACTTGTAGAACAGGCAGAGGGATGCAACGTTTCGTCGATGGGACAGAGGCTGAAGCTTAGATGCCAGTTCAGGGCCTATCAGATTGGCGACTCTTTTATGAAACTTGTCTAGGAGCGAGAGACTAGTAGCAGATGCGCCAGCCATAATGTGACAACAATACTCCATACATGGGCGAATGGTGGCCTTATAGAGGTACAGGATACTTTCAGGTGTCAGTAGTTTTCTAGCACGGTAGAGAGAGCCTACCTTTTTCGCAGCGGCCCTGGCAATGTTTTCAATATAATTGTTCCAACTCATGTTTCCTGTGAACGTTAGGCCAAGCAGTTTGAAAGATGTACTCTCAGACAGGGAGTCACTGGCCATTGCTATTGGTGGCAGAGAAGGTTTCTTGTAATTATTGAAGGAAATCAGTTTAGTCTTGGCAGCATTGAATGTGACCATCCATTTATGTCCCCATTCCACTACAGATTGGAGGTCATCCTCTAGTGTTTTTGCCATTTCTTTAGATATGTGTTCATTTATTTTTCTGTCATGCCTGTTATAGAGTGTAGTGTCATCAGCATATATACCCATCTCAGAGGCAGTTTTGTCGGGGAGGTCATTAATAAATATGCGGAACAATAGAGGTCCAAGGATAGACCCCTGAGGCACTCCCGCATTTATATCACACTGTTTAGATGTACGACCGTCGAGGACAACCTGGACTTTTCTCTTGGTTCCATTTGAATCTTTTTTTATGCCCCCTCCCCAAACCCGAAAATAATCGAAAGAATAACATTCATAACATTCAACAATAGTACTTTATATATATATATATATATATATATATATATATATATATATATATATATATATATATATATATATATATATATATATGTTTTATTTTTTATTACCGTATTTTTCTGTTAAGTTACATTATTATTTCGGCTACACGACCGTTTTTTTGCCGTCATGTAGCTTAACAGAAAAATACGGTAATAAAAAATAAAACACATATTTGCTCTACAACAGTATTGAGCACTTTCTTCAGGTTTTTATCAATTACCATTTCTACTATATATATATATATATATATATATATAAACGAAAGATTTTTTTTATAAAAATAAAATTTTATTAACAAAAACGAAATAATTTAATCTTAAATGAAACGAAAAAAGTCAATTTGGTATACCTTTTTGGTATTTTTTTTTTTTTACATAAGTCCAACTCATGTCGATTTTTATAGGTTTTCGGACATGCTTACAACGAATAAACACCGCAACCCTCCAAAGTTAAGAACGGCTTTCGGAATAGACACCTCCAACTTTGTCAGCATACCCGAAAACCAATAAAAGTTTACATGTTGAATGTGAAGGATGAGTTGAGCGTAATGTAAAAATATACCGAATTTAAACGGAACGAATTTTTAAATTTCCGTTCCATTTTTATAACAACTGTAAAACGGGACATTCTCCATAAGTTTTATATATATATATATATATATATATATATATATATATATATATATATATATATATATATATATATTAATTTCAAACTACCAGTAAAACAAAAATATGTAAATGCTACCACAAATATATTTTTTGCTTGCGAAAATATATGCCTATGTTATATGCGTGTTTACAGGAATGCGAAAAATGAAATTAAAAAAACGTCATAGCTTGATATTTAGAAGTTATAAAGAATAAGAATCGGCAATAGTATGGGAACTTGGAATTAAGAATAGAATCAGTAGTTATATCGGAATCGGGGAAAAACATTGGAACCGCCCCATCACAAGTATTAAATTAATGACAATTCATGATTTTCATAAACAGATGCTTGTATGACTGTTCTTTTATAACTATTTATTCCCAGCCAACGTTTTTTTGGAAACAATTTTTGGTGCGAATGTATCCGAATTCTTAACAAAAATATTTTGGTTCCGAATGGGTTGTACTTCATGCCCAGACAAAGTACAAACGTCCCAATACGCAGTAGGAAAACAATACTGACGAATTAAAAGTCTATGTTTTGGGTCAAAATTCTTCGAGTAACATTGTTGAAGGGTAAGATTTCCAATTCCGACTAGCTAGCGTTTTTTTTTTGTTTCTTTCTTCTTCTTTTTTTTTGCGCCATCTTAATTCGACGCACTACGAGAGTAGCAGAGGAAACGTACACTATTTAAAGTTTTTACGGCTTCCCAAATAATTTAAAAAAAAAAAAAAAATGATTTGCACAAATACATCCCCGTCGAAATGTTTGATAAATTTATTCAAAATTATTGCGCTTTTTATGATCACTCTATTAATAGGGAAAAAATCTACACATTAACACCGTAGTATCTTTAACATACGTATATACATGTGTCATGGTTTCCTGATTATAAATTATTCGATCGGGAGATCCTGTTTATTAAAAAGGAGGATAAAAGGTGATAACATACTACGAACATTAAATTAGTATATAGATATGCTAATTTAACGTTCGTAGCGTGTTATAACTAAGACCGTGACCACAGCATATTCCTTTCATTGTTTTGACTCTTGAGTATATACCCGTTAATATATCATATGCTTTTATATAAACTGATGTGGTTTTTGGTTGATTGACTGTGTGTTAGTTGGTTAGTTGGTTGTTTTTGTTTTACGGCATATCAACTCTTTTCGGGTTATTTAATGCCAAATCCAAAGATTTTGAAAAAAAATTTTTTTAATGGAATATATTTGTTGTTTTCAAGTCGGTTTATATTAAACCCATAGTTGGGACCCTGACAGGTGATACCACTCCGGATCAGAGTGGACCTGGGAGCAATGGTAATTAAAGGGTGGCTCCAAATTCCCCAAAGCTCGGAAGCTGGGGCCTCACTACTGGATATAGTTTAAGGTCATATCCAGGACCGACTGTGTGTCTAATTGTGTCGGATATATACTTGAGAGTCAAAAGAATAAAAAGAATATTTTTTTGTCACAGCCCTACTTATCATCTTCTATCCTCATTTTTAATAAATAGGATCGATCGGTCATCGAAGACGCAAAGCAAAATAAATAAATAAATAAATAAAATAAATAATAAATAAATAAATTAAATAAATAAATGAAATAAATAAATAAAATAAATAAGTAAATGAAAATAAATAAATAAAATAAATAAATAAATAAAATAAATAAATAAATAAAAATAAAATAAATAAATAAATAAAATAAATAAATAAAATAAAAATGATGTCGCTTTTAGTTCGTACATGAAATTAAAATATACCTTCTTGGTCTCCTGGCTAGGATCCAAGGGTAGTATCTGTTCTGTTTAAAGATGATATAATGATATCATGGGGTTTCTGTTCGCACCGGGCGTCTATATAATGGAAATATGCCATAGACTCCTATACGGACATTGCAGATAAGCATATATATTCTGAAACTATATAAAACAGATTATTTACGTAAATACTTTTACAGTTTTAACAAAACGGCTACAATAATATCGCGGGGTCTCCATTCACGCCGAACGTTCATAGAATGCCTAGTAGGAATATATTACACATGAAAGATGCCGCTGTAGAATTTCCACGGATTCCGCTTGTAAACAATAATGCTTGATAACTTAGAGAAGTTGTTTGCGTCAATATTCGTTATTTCGCTGTTGTGCTATCCCGTTATTGTGTTCGTTAGTCTGTATTCCGTTATTCTATTAATCCTTACTCTTTTAGTTAATTAGTCGGTTATTCTTTTATTGCGTTATTTTGCTGGTCTGTTATTGCATTCTTCCATAATTATGCGAATCCGTTATTCCATTATTTGATAATCTGTTATTTCGTTATTTTATTTCCGTTATTATTTATTTTATTTCCTTCCTCATTTATTCTGTGAGTTATTGCGCTATCCTGTTAGTTATGCCGTTATTCTTTTAGTCCATTATTCCGTTATTTGTCAGTCAGTTATGTTGCCATTGTTTTAGTATGTTATTCCATTATTCTAACGTAATGCGATATTTCGTTACTCTGTAATTATTTTAATCTGTTATTCCATTGTCTGTTGATCTTGTCGTTATTCTCTTAGTTCGGTATTCTGCGCCTGTCATTCCGTTAGTCTGTTAATCAGTTCGTTATTCCGTTGTTTTTTTTTCCAAAATAAATACTTAATTCTTTTTACAAACTTTTACATGAGGTTATTCATGGTTCATTGAGATAAACTGGATGATTTTAATAGCTGTAACATGATTTTACACACAAATAGTTTTTTAAATGAAAATTTTTGCTTAAAGATTCCCTATCGTGTTAAAAACAGAGTTTAAAAATATTTGAACCCCCCCCCCAAAAAAAAAACAAAAACAAACAAACCGGTTACACAAGATGTAGGTAAGCAATTGCAACGTAGCGGACGCGATTTTGATTACATTTGAAAATTTAAGGCGGTGTTGTTTTGTCAGTTTCTGCTTTGGAGAAGGCGGTAAATAAATTCTTAATATAAACATTTGTGGTTTGTTGTTTAGAAAGAAATATGTAATAATGAAAGACAAAACAATTAAACAGACAAAAAAGCAACAGATTTTCATAAATAATGCGAACTGATCGGGAAACAACAGACAGTAAACTTGAATCCGATAAGCGACTGCCTCCTGTGCTTTCTTTTCAAATATTCATTCCTGGTGTTTGGTTTGTTTTTTTGCAGAGAAATATGTTGTTTTTGAAATTGCATAACAACATGAAGTTTTTCAAAGGAAAAGGGAAAAATAAATAAAATAAACACGAAAATTAACTGTTTGGTGCATTTTAGGCCAGGAAGCCAGTATCTTCGGTCAGCCCAATCTGGTATCAGTAAAGTCCAAATGAGGTTTCATTACTGGATGCAGTTTTCGGTCATTCTTTAAAATTCTAGTTGTTGAACGCAGATAAGATTGGAATGGACCTAAGAGCAAAAGCAACCAATTTTTCTGCAAAACAACCGCACCTTCCAATTTGCGACCTCGCTAAAGGCTACAGTTTGGGGTCATAACTAAATTGGTTGGAGTATTGGAGGTTGAATAGTTGACAGTAGGCAGAAAAAAAAATTAGACATAGGTACTGGGATTACGGTTAGGATGAGTTAAGGTTTATAGGTATGGCGGTGAAACTGCATGTGTTGTACCTAATTTGGCATTTACTTTGGGCAAGTTAAGCTGACATCCTTCGAAATATTAAATTCATTAACCGGTCATCAATACAGGAATAAGAGAATAGGCAATAAAATTAAACAACGAAAATGACTGGATGATCAACAGTCGAAAGATACCAAGTAAGTTCAGACTTCCAGTTTCTTTTGATACGTCGCATTTTGCAGAGCTACAAGCGAATCCCCTCACTACATGAAACATAACAATAAGAGGCAACGTCACGCATAACCAGTTGAAGGACATTACAGACTTTCGTATTTGGAAGCCACCCGAGAACTAAATAAAAAGAGGTTACGTTGCGCATGTTTGTTAAGTTCCAGCGAGAGAACGCCTGAAAGCATAAAGGCGAGTAAATGCGCCCTCTTCCTTGTTCTAGATAAAATGGCAACTATGAAAGTCGCGCCCCTAAATATGTACAGCCCCTCTTCCACCCACTCACACGCAAACACCACTGATAATAACCCACTGAGGCATGGAAACAAAATCAACTTATAGGATTGCGCATTGAATGGATATGTATTGATGATAATTATATGCCAATAGTGAAAAGATATAAGTAAAAGCACATCACATTCTGTCAATAAAGTCTTACAAGCAATATTGGCGGCCATTTTGACTGGATAATTTGATTGTTACATTCAACATTCGTCTACGTGCCATATATATATATATATATATATATATATATATATATATATATATATATATATATATATATTAAGGGGATTAGTCTAAGAGCAGAGTTTATTTTCATGTATTAGTATATGTATTAATACTATTAAAAAAAAACAGTGTTCGTTGTAATGTAGATATATAAAAAGCTCCATAGCAATAGATATCTTAGAGCTATTTTAATATTGAGTAAAATGATTGATAATTTATAATTAAAATTAAAAAGTATATATATATATATATATATATATATATATATATATATATATATATATATATATATATATATATGCAGCATTTTTTCTCTATGGCATATTTTATTAAATGAAATAGACGTTTTTTTGTCTATTAATTCTGTTTTTCGATCTTTTCCAACTTCCGAATAACAGTCTTCATTTCTAGCGGGAACTGGCTGATGTAATCACCATATTTATCATATGTCCGAGTAGTTTCCAATCCTTCATCATTCATCGTCAGGGATGAATTAATCTAACTGGCTTGTACAATTTTTAAAGGATAAATAAAATAATTAACCAATGAAGAGGAAAAAAAATTCTTTATAAATTGTTCAAAACCAGTTAGATTATTTTATCCCTGCTGCTGAACCCTGAAGGATTGGAAACTACTCGGACATGATAAATATAGTGATTACATCAACCAGTTCCCTCTAGAAATGAAGACTGTTATTCGGAAGTTGGAAAGGATCGAAAATAGAATTAATAGACAAAAAAACGTCTATTTTATTTAACACACATACGCGCGCGCATGTTAGATCTGTCCTTATGTTTCACGGCTGTATATGAAGTATTCACTCCTAAACAACTTAATCGATATTTATTATTTTCCGATGGTTTGTAGTCTTGCTTTATGACATATCAACGATTTTTGGATTATTTAATGTCGCATATAATAATTTTTGAAAAAGTCTTTAAATTCTTTATATCTTCAAATATTTATTCATAGGGTTTTGTTTGGTTGTTTTGTTTTTCCGAAAAATTAGATAAATTATTGTTTTTGTTATCGACTATGCAGAACATGATTGAGTTTTGCATATAGATAAGAAATGACTGATGTAGTATTTTTGGTATCCTGATGAGAGTATGATTACAAAAAAGTAAAAGGTGCTATTTATAAACAGGGGTGATATGAACTGACCAATCAAATGGAGCTGTGCTGTGGTATCAACCAATCATAAACCGAAATCACTCAATAAATATACTGAATCTCTTAAGAATTCCTAACCTAACTTTTCGTCTTTATATGATTACTTTGATTTCCTTGTTGCTCATCTCAGAACTTCATTAGATTGGTTACCTACTGGAAACTTTATGCTTCGTCTTAGTCTTTTTTATTATTAACGTACTAAGCACATGTTAAAACTTTTACTTAACAACAGAAATTACTTTTTAGGAAGTATTTTTTTTTCTTTTTTACAAATACATATCACACACAGACGCAAACAGACACACAGGCACAGACACAGACACACACACAGACACACACAGACACACACACAGACACACACAGACACACACACACACACACACACACACACACACACACACACACACACACACACACACACACACACACACACACATATATATATATGTACAAGTTAGAAAAGCATTTCATCCAAGGCATGAAAATTGTTAAACAAAATGTTTTTACTATAGGCTTTAAAAATAAAGGTACAAGATTCAATTTGAAATGTATTTATCTTCAAAGTGCACTTTTATAAATTTTACAAAGTAAGGTATAAAAATTTAATTTAAATTGAATCAAAAAATTACCTTGGATTTATTTTATGTAATGTACGTTATGTTGCACTTAAAAAAATCATTGAAAATTTTATATCTATATCATTAATTGCTAGATGAAAGATAATGTTTTTAAATTGCAACAAAATGTACAACCAATCAGAAACCGGAACCACTCCATTAATAAACTGAACCTCTTAAGAATTTCTGCATCTAACTTTTCGCCTTCACACGGGAAGGAACTTTCCTATTCATCTCAGGACTTCTTCGGATTGGCTATTTACTGGAAACTCTATGTTTCCTTTTAGTCAACAAGCATTTACAATTCAAAGCTTCTTCGGATTGCTACTGCCATTTTGTTTGAATGAAAAAAGAAAATGAAGAATAAATGGAAAGAAGAAAAATGAATGAAAGAAATAATAAATGAATGAAAAAAGAAGGAATGGATGAAAAAAAAAAGAAGTGAAAAAAGAAAAAGAAAAATGTTCCTACTCGGATTTGTTTCGGAATGAAAGGAAAAAAGTGACTGGTTTATTCATGAAGAAGTCAAGGGAAATAACTTCTGAAATAATTATTTTCTTTTAATGCATTGCGTAAAGAAAGATATATCCACTCTAAAGTTTTTCTTTTCCGAGATAAGTATTTCCAAAAAGAAATTGACATTTCGTGTCATTAATACAGTAGAAGTAAGAAAAAAAATACAAAAATAACTAAGTATCGCTATGTCAGATGGACTGCTATTTAGGACTAACTACAAAAAATAAAAACCGACAAGATAACTTTATATGTTAGAAAACGTTAGAGATGAGCAGCTTAAGCGTTTAAATGAATTTTGTTTTAATTTCGTCAGATTTACATTTACATACAAAAACGGACATGTTGTTGTTGTTGTTGTTGTTGTTGTTGTTGATGTTGTTATGAACCTGAGTGTATTCCAATGACAGGGGGAGAAGGATTTACGTTTCTTCGAGTTCTGACAATACACGTTACGCCATTGGTAATTGTACTAAAATAGATTATGTTTTTCTGTGGTTCAGCGTCTGAACTCATTCGATAAATGAAATAATATTGTCCAAACGCATTATTCTACGGAGCCAGTCAAACGTTACTAACAAATTTCTTCATCCCCGTTTTATTTTATTGTATTTAGTATTTTATTTAGCTTTAATAAGGGACGAGGGCTTTTTTCTTAAAGTTCTGTTTTCTGTCGACAATTTTCTTTAGAAATAACACCAATTCAACTCCATCTACATATGCAGTTTTGTCTTCTTTATACTTCAAGCCTCATTAACTTCTTGCGTTTCTATTCAACTCCAGCACATACTCATAGTGTCATAACTTTTGGTATTATTTTAATCTATTTTCCTATATTCACATACTTGACGTCATAATTTTTGGTATTATTTTAATCTTTTTTCCTACATTCACATACTTATGACAATTTTTGGCATTTTAATCTATTTTCCTACATTCACATACTTATGACGTCATAATTTTTTGTATTTTAATCTATTTTCCTACATTCACATACTTATGACGTCATAATTTTTTGTATTTTAATCTATTTTCCTACATTCACATACTTATGACGTCATAATTTTTTGTATTTTAATCTATTTTCCTACATTCACATACATGACGTCATTTTTTGGTATGATTTTAATCTATTTTCCTACATTCACATACTTATGTCGTCATAATTTTTGATATTTTTATCTTTTTCCTACATTCACATACTTATGACAATTTTTGGTATTTTAATCTTTTTTCCTACATTCACATACTTATGACGTCATAATTTTTGGTATTTTAATCTATTTTCCTACATTCACAACTCTGCTTGGCCTTCGGGACAAGATCAAAGTGTAGTATCTGTTCTTCAGATGCTGTACTTCTATTTCTTGTTCTCTTTCGGTGGAGGAGAAATCCTTCACGACTGAGACAATTTTTATTTTTGTACCTTTTCTCCACGTTAAAAAACGACCCTGGTGTCTAACTCTGTCCCGTGGGGAGGCATAGTAAATAGGTACATTCACATACTTATGACGTCATTTTTTGGTATTATTTTAATCTATTTTCCTAGATTCACTTTCTATTTGACTCACTATCATCGAATGCTATCATTCTTTCTTGAATTCATTTATGAATTCATTTTTTGTTTCGTCCATTTTTTCTTTCTTTCATTCATTCTATCTTTCTGTCCATCCAATCGTTTTTCCGTCTATCTTTTTTCTTCCATCAATTCAATATCTTTTTTACTCTTTTTCCCATTTATTCTGTTTTTTTTTCCATCATTTCATCCACTCATTCTTTCTTTTATTCATTCATTCTTTTTTTCTTTTCTTCCATTCATTATTTCTTCAGACCATTTATTATTTCTTCTGTGAAGCCATCCTATTTTTCATCTATTCTTTCTTTCTATCATCCAATCATCATTCTTTTCCTTTATTCTCTTTTCATTCGTCCATCCATTCTTTTTTTCCGTCCACCAATCCGTTTTTCCTTCTTTATGTTCATTAATTCTGTCTTCTGTCCAACCAGTTTTTTCGTCCATTTATTCTTTTTCTTCGCCCGTCTATTCTTTCTTTCTTTCTTCCTTTTTTCTATCTATTATTGCTTTCTTCTGTCCCTATAAAATTGTTGGATCATTCTACCGCTCCAGATAGCACCACACTTTCGACGCAGTCCTTTATCTGTATAAGGGCCAAAATACATCATAAAATGGAATACTATTGCGACATTTGGAGAAGAGCTGATAAAAGTTTTTTTTTTGGGGGGGGGGGGACTTCGAAATCTAGTGGACGATGATCTTTTCGGTCCCTAACTTCCTCTTTCTAACAGAAAATACGTTGCAGGTCTATCTCTGCTTTATCCTTACTGACATAACGACTGGGCTTTAATCTACAGTCCCATCTGTAAAAGATTCACAACAAATACTCGTCAATCTATGACATCTGTCAACAATCTTCCTCATTTTCTACCTGAACCTAAAACTAAACGAAAATTTCACGAGTAAAGTTTCTTTCTGAAAACTGTCTGTCCGTGGAACACAATAACGTTGGCTGCTTTCCTGCGGACTATAACATAGCCGTTTTCAAGTTTAATGTAAGTAAATTCTTGTTGAGCCGTTCTCTTATATAATCCACGTTCTATCATTACTGATCACCACGATATTGTCTCACTGTCTACCTAACACTCATTAATTCTTATCCTAGAGTGACCTCCCCAAGTAAATAAAAGAAAATCCTTTCATTCATCCATTTTTCCTTCTTTGCTTCCATCCGTTGTTTCTTTATTCCTTCCATTCATTTTCTTCCATCTATCCATCCTTTCTTTCACCCATTCTTTCTTCCCTTCGTATCGTCTTTCTTCCGGCCACCTTTCATTTCTTCTTTCCATTCATGCTTCCTTATTTCGATTCACTGTTTCATCAATTATTCGATTCTTTCTTATTTTCTTCCATACATTTTCATCCCGTCTATCCATCTTTTCTTTCACAATTTCCCTCGGGCCCGAAATTCAACAGAAGTAAGACCAATCCTGTAATGACCTGATTGCGATGTAATGCTGGTTTTGTGCAGTTCTATGAGGTCCACCCTCTAGCGCTTTGCCGTTTCTCTTTGAGGGGGGAGTTAGTTTATTGCTAATCGCCTGAAGCGCCGCTGCCGGAAATGCTGACGGGGCTGCTGACTTTTCAGTCTCACTTTCCGACATCAGTGTCACATTTCTCACGGTTGGAGGAAACTAAATACTTTCTCCCCCTCTCACGTTTATGCGTTTATTCTTTCTCTCATTCTTCATTCAACCCATCTAGTCTTACTTTGTTCATTCACTAGCAGGTAGACCCGACGTTGCCTGTGATTGAATGTGGATCAACGAATTCCATATTCCATATTTTTATTGCCATCAAAATCGGTGAAATCGCTCATTTTTTTTCGATCAAATCGATTGATTGCCTGCTCTAATTGGGAACCCATCACGGTGCACCAGGTAGAAGCTTCACATGCCTCCTCACAATAACTTAGTCCACAATACATTATAGTCTACATTGCACTGTAGAGAACCTAATGTTGATTTTATAAAATTATTTTGTTATATATAATGGCTTGAATTAAAGTTTAAAATGCAAAAATCAGGTATCATGCTTTAATTGTGCTCTAAACAGAAACATTCATTTCTAACGCATCTCTGTCATATCAAAGAACTTACTGCTGATTTTATATGCCGGACTTTTCTGCTTGTTTGTTAATAAAATTTCTCAGATGCACTTGTAATGTTAAGCTGTACTTTGTCAACTTCGGTCAAAATGGCCTATTCCTTTTTTTTTCATCGGATTTTTTCGATTATCGGTTATCGATACTGATCGAAGACATTTCGATACAAAACGTGTATACTACGAACAATACCAGATACATAAGTGCATTTGTGCGAAATTTTAATAAAAATCGGCATAGCCGTTTCGAAGCTCATAGGGAACGAACTCACACATTGTTCGTTTTATATAATACTAGAGATTCTTTCCTTTTTTATCTGTTTATTCCTTTATTCGTTTATTCTTTCCTCGATTCCATTGATTCTTCAATTCATTCATTCTTTGTTTATTTCTTTAAATTTGTCTTTATCTACCATCATTCCATTAAAGTGTCGTAGCTCGCGACATTTTTCTTATTTTTCTTCTTTTTTCCACTAGCGTCTTCTTTTACGTTTTTCTTTATTAATATCCCGTTTTTCCTACGCCTTTTTCCTTCTCCCCCCCCCCTCCTCCCCCTCCTCCTCCTCCTCCTTCTCACTGCTGTTTCTTTTTAATTACATGCACAGTATTTCCTATCTAAACTCGTCTTCTTTATTTTTCTATTCTGTGTTCTTCCTTTTCGTTGCTTAAACTTTTATGCTGCCATTTTTATTATCATTAATATTACATCGTTTCCATTTCTTTATGCTCCCCCCTTCCCCTTGATCACGATTATAATTTCTTTTCTTTTTCTACCATTTTTTTCTGCCTGTGTTGCAATCCCTCCATACTCATTCGACTTCTCTCCTCACAATAGATCACCATTTTATTCATTTTTTCTCTCCATATACTTTTATGTCATGAATATTTTATTTTTTTTTTACTCGATTTCCTCGTTTCTACCAATTTGTATCTCCCAACATTAATCACTTGTCCGTTATAACGTTTGTTCCGTTAGTTTCTTTTTGGGTTGCTCAGAAATGCCCGATTTGTTTTTCAACAAAGTTCGCATAGGTATGCAAACATGGACGTTTTTAAAAACTGGTCCAATTAGACCTATTAGTGATGTTTCATATTAACTTCTTAACGGCGCCAAAAATTGTGATACAAGATCAAGAGGTGGGGCATAGGATATGACAGCGCACACGAGGTGTTGATCTATATATACCTACAAAAGAAGTTTGAGTAGCCTCGTCGGATATTCCGGTAGAAGCGCCTAATTTTCAATAAACAAACCCTTTTTCAATGAGATAAGGTAAAGCCTGGGAGAGTGAACCTCCTGTGACTGAACAGGACCATACCTGACCTTGACGATTGGCTGTGGCGACTCGAAAGTTCATTTTTGATTAGCTACGACGAAATATAAGGGAAGGTAACGCCTTTTTTTTCAGGATTACTCCAGTACTCCACTTAATCTTGATCCTTCACTTTATAATGCTGAGTTTTTAGCAATGGGGTACAAAATGCTATTTTTGAATATTTGTAATGACTCGATCGAGGATTGAACTCCTGTCTGCCGGTGAATTAGCGAACATTCTAACCATTATACCAAATACACTGGCACCTGAAACATCTGATTCGTCCTTACGCGTTTAAGTTTCTCTTTTCTTACTTTCTTTCTTCAATAACTAATCCCTTTCTTTTCTTTCTTTTTTCTTTCTTTCTTATTTTCTCAATAGCTACCCATTTCTTTCTTTCTTTCTTTCTTTCTTTCTTTCTTTATTAATATCTATCCAAGTTCTTTCTTTCTTAAAATCTACCAAAGTTAATTTTTTTTCTTTCTTTCTTACTTTCCCAATATCTACCGACTTTTTTTTTTTTTAATTTCTTTGTATACTAATTTTTTGAGGAATCTATTTTAACTGTTCTTTTTCTCGTACGACTCTCTCGCCCTATCTCCCCCTTTCTCGTTCTCTCTCTTTCTTTTTTTTCTCTCTGTCTCTCTCATCAACACTTCTATTTTTTCCCCCTTTTTTTTTCTTTCATCAATGAACCCTAATCCCAGCAGCTGTTCGCACTGTCGCCGCCAACAGCGAAAACGTCACTGCCCTCGGGATTTGTATTATAGTAATAGTAGTAGTCGCGGTGATAGCGGTAGTTAGCGTCCGTCCCCTCTCTAAAAAAAAAAAAAAAAAAAGAGAATAAAAAAAAAAAACGGAGGGAGTTGGGTGGAATTGAAAAGAAAAAGAAAATCCCTTCCAAAAGAAAGAACCGTCATCCACAGCATCTGCGTCCCTCGTCGCGAGCAGCAGACACATCCACATCGAGCTCAGTACTTACAAAAAAAAAAGCTAAAAAAAAAAACAAAAACAAAAAAAAAACCCCGCAAAAACGAATGCTACCGACGAAAATCATCAGACTGCCATGCTGTTTTTATTTAAACAATTTTATTCCTTTTAGTTATTTATTTCCTCTTGAACTTCGTTTAGAAATTCTTTTTCATTTTTATTTCTGATTTCTTCCGACGTTTCTTACATTCGTTCCATCATCTAAGTAATGATGAAATAGCACTCGATAGCCTCTGTGGAGGAAAAAGAAGAGAAAGAATATTAGAAGGAAAATCATCATCATCATCATCATCATCATCATCATCATCATCATCATCATCATCATCATCATCATCATCAACAACAACAGCAAACAAAAAACAACAGCAATAATATACGGCGCGAACTCAATGGTAAACGGCGGTTGCGAGAATAATTCAGATTGATTGCAACTGTAACCGAAAGAATCGAAGAGTACTGGAAACTCTGGGGGCACTTGCTGCCGCCCAGAGTGTCGGCACCTGTTTTTGCAAGTGAGCGATCATTGGCAATGGCACAAGTGAGAATCAACGCGTAAGCATTGAGAACTTAATGGTAAACGGCTATTGCAATAACGAGGAGCGCTTTTCAACGGCGATCAAAATAAGCGAGAGTATTGAAAATCTGGTTGAATTCTTTTTTTTTTTTTTTTCGTCGGTGAACGGACAAACGGTTTCTTATAATAATTCTACTGAGAAATTGTGAGTAAAATAAATAAATAAATAAATAAATATATAAATATTAAGCGCACCAATGCACCATATATTCGCAACAAAGGAAAGATTTCCTTTAATTTTAATAACGAAACCGAAAGCGTTCCGATTTTACGATTTGTTTTCTTTGGTTTAAAAACTAAACTAAATAAAATACTAACGATATAAAAAAAAAAAAAAAAAAAAGAAGGTCGCGCGTTATTTACACACACACACACACACACACACACACACACACACACACACACACACACACACACACACACACACATGTATAAGAGAAAGTGTCAAAAAGTTACAAATACGAAATTCTAAAAAAAAAAAACAAAGAAAAAATATCAAAAAAAAAAAAAAAACAGCCAACAAACAACAGCCACGCAATGTTGAACATGCGGGCAGCAGAAAGAGAGAGAAAAAAGTACAGAGAAACCGATGATTAAACGCAGGAAACTTTTCTTCTAATCGAAATAATGAGTGAGGATTTTTACAGGATGTTTACTTACTACTTTCAACGGACTTGGAACGCGTCGTCCCACGTAGTGCGTAGTACAGTACTTCGTCTGTAAAGGACCAACGCAATACGGAGGTGTGCAAACGCGCGCACCTAGGTGACGCTCGAGCCAAGGCCTTTGTCGCACACAAACCGGCTATTACGTCAGGTTGTCTAGCAGAAAGGAAAAAAAAAAAAGTTTTCTTCCTGATTATTTGAAGGTAGGTTTCTTTTTTCGTTCCGGAATTGATGTACGCACGCGCGTGCGCACGCGCGCGCACACACACACACACACACACACACACACACACACACACACACACACACACACACACACACAAGGAAAGACAGTTTGTGAATTTTTATTATTATTATTATTATTATTATTATTATTATTATTATTATTGACTGATTGATTGAACATGCCTTCCTTTTTGTGTCATCTCTATATTAATTAAAGTAGACCACTCGCGTCTCTGTGTTTCTTGCCTCTATGAGACTTACACATTATTTTATTTACTATTAATCGATACTTTATTGAACTTAAAAATACTATAAGACACTTTATCTGTGCGTGTCTGTGTGCGTAAGTTCGCTCCCTATTGACTCCAAAACGGCTGGGTCGATTTTTGGGAAATTTTAGAAAAATACATTTTATGCATGCGGGAGTGTTCTAAGATAGGTTTTGCATCGGAATCCTTCCGATAAAAAAACGAAAATCGATAATCGATAAGCGACAAAATCCGATTAAAGAAGGAACAGTTCGATTTTGACCAAGGTAAACACCTTTCTAGAGCCAAACATCGCAAGTTCATTTAAGAAGTCTTATCACCACACAAGCAGAAGGGGCCGGCGTATAAAATCAACAGCAGCTTCTTTAATTAGACCGAGGCGCGTACAAAATGAAAGTTTCTGTTTAGAGCACAATTGAACCATGATACTTAATTTTGCTTTTTAACTTTAATTCAAGTCATTATATAAAACTTATTTTTGGGTCTTCCGTTCAGTTTCGTTACATAATCAACCGTATCCACTTCCGATAGCTTGATTTTTTTCCCGAGACATTACCTAAAAAATATTCAAATTCATTTTATTTTGAAAGGGAACTCGTTTTAAAACTATATCTGCCTCGGTATTTTCTTTAGTTTTCTATTTTTGAGCGATTATCGAGACTCCTAAGACGTTATCCTCTCATGTGAGACATTTTTGGTTCATAAGTAACACTCGACATTACTTGATTTTTGTTTTTCTTAAAACTAAACAAACGCTTTAAAATAAGTTCAACCACTAAAAACTTACAAAGCTAGGAAGAAAACGAACACTTAGTAAATCAATTTTATTTTTTAAAAACAACAGTAAACAAGTAAACATATTTAAAAAAGTATTATGGAATGTGTATTCTGTTTTAAAAAACTATCTCCTTCAAGAACGGTCATAAAATGTGTTTTCAATTGATATTTATTCAATTACGCACCAGTTTTCCTACCTAGCAAATATGGACGAATTTTCCGGGGAAGAGTTTTCCGGGGGACGAGTTTTCCGGGGGACGAGTTTTCCGGGGACGAGTTTTCTTATTATTCATTTAGCAAAGAAGCCAACAAATGAAAAGAATGGTAAAAAATTAAAATATATAACGAATAAATATAATCAAAAGCAAATAAGTCACTTTTCTACTGACATGGATAAGTTTTCTGCGTTCTAACGTATTTTGAAGCTTATATTTAATTCGAAAAACAAATGGGTCCGAGTTGGTAAGTTACACCGATAACAACATAGCCGACAAGAACGTCGGAGTCTCATCAATGGCTCAAAACTCGAAAAATAAATAAAATACTGATAGAAATCCATCCAATAAGTTTAACCATGACATTTACTGGGTACATATCTAACAGTATTTTGTTTTGTTTTCATAATTTAAGAAATCATCGAGACTTCTCAGTTAAACGTCTGGATGTCGGCCATCTTTTCCTCGTTTTAACTTACCAACTCGGCTCTACTTTTGTTTCAAATTAAATAGACGCTTTAAATTATATTCAACCACACAAAACATACCTAGTGGTTAAAAGAATAGTTTATCTTTCCTTTGGTTACATTTATTTGTTATTTATTCGAAATTTTTACCATTTTTGGTTTGTTGGTTTCTCTGGTAAACCCTATGATTTTCTTTATAAAATAAAACTATTTGACCAATTTATGTGATTTTTCGAATATGATGTTTCCATTTTGTAACGGGTACGTGCATTATACAGATTTTTCTTTATTTTGCTTTTTTTAATATTTGTGGAATTCTGGAACAGCACCGCTATTTTTTTTAATGCAGTGTTTTTATAAATGATATACATTGCTTTAACAATCTTTTGTTATAGCTTATATAAGAATTTTGTTTGATCTATATTTAAATGACCAAACGATACCGTCATAATTACATAATAAGACAAATATTACTTTCAAAATCCTATTAAAAAATGTTCCAAACAACCAACATAGTAAAATGAATAAATAATAAAATAAATAGCGAAACAAAAACGAAAGTAAATCACAGTCACGGCTAGATACCGTTTGTTGATAGTAAATAAGTCAGTAAACATGTAGTAACAGCATAGACATCGAAAAAAAATATATATACAACAGATAACTCTTACCAAACACATTACAATTTAATTTTCTCAAACCGTTTTCAAGTTCTTTTTTATTACAAAAAAAAAAAAAAAAAAAAAAAATAGCAGGACTACCCAGCGTTGCACAGAACTATACCCCCCCCTTCTTAGAACATAATTTATTTTATGGGAGGAGTGAAATAAATAAATCTTAGGATGCATTCAAAGTGCTACTAAAAGCGGCGAACAAAAAATTAAGGATGCCTCCAGAGCACTATTAAAACTAAAATGATTTTTACCATTTCACCCATCCTTTAGTTGTACAAGGATGGCAATAGTTAAGAAACGATCAGTTAAATCCGTAGTTAGCATCTTTCGATTCGAGAAAAAAGTACTGACTTATTTCATGATAATATCAACAATCGTGTTTAATTCTTGATAACATTTTTCGGGATCACACTGATTAAAGAAATATCAACATTGTAAGGATTTGCTGTGCATTTACAAACATATATACATGCAGACAACTGCCCTTGTTCTGGATATAAGAACATACATATACACAGACAACAACCCTTATTCTGGACATACAAACATACATATACACAGTCAACTGCCTTTGTCCTGACATACAAACATACATATACACAGACAACTGCCCTTGTCCTGGACATACAAACATACATATGCACAGACAACTATCCTTGTTCTGCATATTACAAATATACATGCACACGGACAACTGCGTTTTATATAATAGATTAAATTTTGTTCAAAGCTCTCTTTTCGATGCACAAGAAAAATGACCGTATGTCGCCCTGTTATTAGTGGGATTCATTACTGAAAGCAAAAGAGTAAATAATAATAAAACATACTTAGGTTGTCACTAACCCTATATTAGCAAACGGATTAGTGGTAGGGTGTCATTTTTTTATGTTTATATATATATATATATATATATATATATATATATATATATATATATATATATATTGTCAAACAATAAATTCCTAACTCGAATATATGTGTCTATATTTTGACTTTCAGAATTTAAATTTAACCACTAAACTTATATATTGCTCTATTCTTAAATATTGAGCTTTTCCTTTTTGGCTAGGATCACCCTGAAAGTATTACCTCTAGTAATATCTATCAGGACTTTTCATCGGATTTTAATCTGTGTCTTATATATATATATATATATATATATATATATATATATATATATATAAACGAATTGGGTACATAATCCAATAATTAACCACAAGGAGTCGTTTCTTTTCTAATATGACGAAAAGAGAATTTAAAGCGAAATCAAATTTGGAATTCTGATCTTGAACTTCATCTTTTTTTGCCTTGGTTAGTAAAAAAAGAAATCTTTCTAAATTGAAGCAATTTAAATTTTTGTTCAAATCGGTCGATAGATTCGAACGCGGCAACAGAAGCCATCTCCGGCTTCATTAGCAAGGACCGTGTCCATTCGGCTATCGCTAACCGCGAGAAATGCTGTTGAATTTTAAACATTTAATCCATTAAATGTTTTTAACGTCAGTCAGAGTGATTTAATCATTATATGACGATCTGCGTATAAGGGCTAAATTGACCGACTTTAATTCAACTGAAAGTGCTCAACGATAAGAAACGAGTTTCTTAAAAGAGCTGACATAATTATTTATTATAATAATTATATATATATATATATATATATATATATATATATATATATATATATATGTACATTCAAGCAAACATTATTATATGCAACGGAGACACTTTGCTTTATGATTCTTTCTTTTTAATTTTTCTATTTTCCGTGTCGTCTCTTTTTATATCAAAATCGAAAATATTAATAAAGGTTCCATAGTTGTTATTGCCATGAGCGCTTTCGATTCGTCCACGAATCATCTTCAGGTGTCGAGGAAGTAAAAGTGCGAAGGAGGGGAAATGGAAATTAAAAAGTGAAAGTAAAATATATATTAAACCGCGTTAGGTGATAGTAAGTAAAAATATATAAAGTCGATGAGAAATTGATTAAAAATATAGATAAATAAAAATTCGAGTATTAAAATCAGCAAGTTCGTGGGCACTGTTTGATAAAAAAATCTTAATCCTCAAGTTCACAGTAGAGTTGAACAATAACAATAAAATGTAATTTCTTGATGTCTTTATCGACACGTCCAATAATACTTTTAACACCTCTGTGTATAAAAAAAAAAAAACCAACGAGCATAAACTGAAGATGATTCGTGGATGAATCGAAAGCGCCATGACAGCAGAAACTATGGAACATTTATTAATATTTTCGATTTTGATATAAAAAAGACCATTCGGAAAATCGAAAAATTAGAAAAAAGAACCATAAAGCAACGTTTTTCCGTTGCATTTAATAATTTTTACTTGAATGAAAAAATGCTGCCTAAATATACCAATTTCAAATATATATATATATATATATATATATATATATATATATATATATATATATATATATATATACTATCAAAAGTACGCGTCGTCGACTGGGTTAAAAAACAGCCTACAGAAAATGGACTCTGATTTATGAAAGTATGATAGGTTATGAAAAGGAAGGGTTGTAAAGAGATAGCTTCGAATTTGGGGGTATCAAAAAAAAAACAAAATATGATGAAAGTAAAAATAAAATAGATAAACCCCATAATTTATTATACCATACCTGTTCACACTGAAACACTTATCACAATATTCTGTGGATCTATATTAAAAAAAAAACTTGTTAAACTTTGTGACATATGTCCATTTTATGGAGGTAAGGCGCGAACGAACACACCATAATTTTATTATACCATATTTCTTCAAACTGAAACATAATTATCAATGTATACTTATGCAGATAGATATGAAAAGTCTTTATTAAAGTGTGTGCCTATTTCCATTCTGTGGAGGCCAGGCGCGAACACAGACCTCAACATTTTATTATACCATCCCTATTTAAGTTGAAACATACTTACCAAAGTATTTTTATGTACATCTATATCAAAAACACTTGTAAACGTTTTTTTTTTAATTTTTAACTTTTTTATTTCCATACTTTGTGGACCAGGCGCGTACGCAGACCCCACAATTTTAATGAATCATCATTATGCCAGATCAAACATATCCTTTCCTGTGTCTCGATACATCTTCTATCATTATATGTGATCAGTTTTCTATAATAGTCAACGTTCAGCCTTATATAATATTATATTATATTATATTATATTATATATATATATATATATATATATATATATATATATATATATATATATATATATATATATATATATATAAAAGTTGATGACCAAACATGAACAATGTACTGGTAAACCAATGCAAATTGGCCTTGTTTTAAAAGAGAAATAAATTTTTAATTGTTTCCATATTTTCAATCAATTAAAAGGAAAAAATAAAGAAAAAAATATTTAGAAATATCTATGCGTGTAATATACACCTCGTTATCTTCACATATAATTTTACGTTTACCAAAACAATGCGGAGATTACACGAAGGTTTACAGAAATTTGGAATTACAAATATAACAAATCCATAATTAAATATAAAAATATTGAAAAACAATCGTATCGAATCAGGTATTTAGAACCAAATCAGTAATTCTATCGAAACCGGGGAAATGTTAGAATCGTCCAATCACTAATATATATATATATATATATATATATATATATATATATATATATATATATATATATATATATATATATATATATATATATATACAAGTTAGAAAAGCATTTCACCCAAGGGAGGAAAATTGTTAAACAAAATATTCTTACTATAGGCTTTAAAAATAAAAGTACAAGATTCAATTTGAAATTTATTTATCTTCAAAGTGCACTTTTATACATTTTACAAAGTAAGGTATAAAAATTAATACCTTACTTTGTAAAATGTATAAAAGTGCACTTTGAAGATAAATAAATTTCAAATTGAATCTTGCACCTTTATTTTTAAAGCCTATAGTAAAAACATTTTGTTTAACAATTTTCATGCCTTGGGTGAAATGCTTTTCTAACTTGTATCGTATCTTTTTAAGATTATATTTTATTTAATTTATTAAATTGGATTTTAAAAAATGAATGTGGTTTTGTATGTATTTATAAAAACTCTCCTACTCTCTGTTTCAGTTTGTATTTCTCCTCACACCACAAATCATTTTTGCAACCCCCTCTTTGTATTATTACAGGTCTGAATATTCTATCTGTTTCAGTTTGTATTCTCATCACACCACAACTCTTTTTTGCAACTCCCTCTCTTGTCATACATATCTGAATAATGAGAAAATCTGAATTTTTTATACAAAAACTTAAAAATAACTTTTTAGATTAAATTTTTTAAAACTTCTTTCAGAATAGAAAATCTTTACAATTTAATAAGGAACATATTTCATACAGGTTTCATTAATAAATATTCAGTAGATAACGAGAAAAATAGAGATGAAAATGTCAAAAGGACTGTAGAACTGGTTTCGCTCAATAGTAGTTCTCGCCAGCGAAAGTCTTTGTAATTGTAATTCTATTATTATTATTTAAAGCATTTTGTGTCCTGCGTTTTCGCGCGAGGACTAATGCACACACACACACACACACACACACACACACACACACACACACACACACACACACACACACACACACATATATATATGTGTGTGTGTGTGTATATAGTTCCCCCACAGACAATGCTGCAGCTTACACAAACCATGAAAGCTGCAAAGCGGAAATCATAGAGAAGAGCTTCGCCCTCTTTTGGACTCATCAGTACAACATAGAACTCAGGATTTACAACCTGAGTCACTTGCATGCGAGGCGAATAATCTACTAACTGAGGCACCACGACACAAAAAAATGTCTGTTGCCTAAGAAAGATTAACCAAACTTGTGCTGAAGTCTGACTGTGGAATATATCTACTGCTTATCAAAAATAAAAATGCAGGCATCCAACCATTAAGAATCCAGGCCGATGTTTCACAAGTACAATTTAGCACTCATTAAGCCGATATCATCCAACAAGCTAACCCAATGAGTAATTAAATATCAGATAAGAAGTGTAAAATCCTACTTGTAAGCAGAAATAGGCAAAAGTTACTAAACAAGCAACTTAGATTTAACTTGTTCCTTTTAGGAAGCAAGGGTTTTTTCTTGTAAATCGGCTAAACTGTTCACACACACAATAAGCACACACACACACACAAACGCACACACGCACACACACAGACACACACACATACACACATACACACACAAATCACAGATGCACGTGCGCGCACACACAAATACATTCATATATAGATAGATAATTAGATAAATATATATTGAGTGTAGAGTCATTCTGAAAATAGAAAAATGTAGATTCAAGCCAAAAACCTAGGTTTAAATTCTTTTTCTATATTTTATTGCATTATTTGAAAGTAAATTGAACTTGTAAAGTAATTTTGCATCTGTTTATTTTCACTTTCGCTTTACACACACACACGCACACACACACACACACACACACACACACACACACACACACACACACACACACACACACACACACACACACACACACATATATATGTTTTATTTTTATTACCGTTTTATCTGTTCAGTTACATATGTTTCGGTTGCCGGACCATATTTACGATGCAGCAGCCTCGTCAGACCTTACAGAAAGGTCTGACAAAGCTGCTGGATCGTAAATATGGCCCGGCAACCGAAACATATGTAATTGAACAGATAAAACGGTAATAAAAAATAAAACGCATATTTGCTCTGCAATAATATTGAGCACACTCTTCAAGTTTTACAAATTACCATTTTTACCATATATATATATATATTATGATGATTGCTACATCTTTCCAGATGATCTCAGATTACTCTGCACTCCCTTCTCAGATTTGCACATCTTGAAGCAGATGTGACATAAAAATTGAGCAATTTCCACTGAGTTGACTTACTCTGGAGGTTGAAGGGTATTCCTATGAGCAATCACATGTCTTCTCAAACCAGCAGTAGACTTGTAAACTTTACTGCATGTTAAACAGATCATTTGGTTCGGACTAAAAGTTGCAAAGTTGACCTGAACAGGAGTTTTGTGAGACTTCAGATGGTTAACGTAGCCAGCTTTTGACAAAAGCACTCGTTTACAAGTGTTGCATTTCCAGCTATGTGTGTCATGGTTAAGACCATCAATTAAACCTTTGCGAAGCTCTCGCTTCATATTGCTGTGAGCTTGCTTTCTTTTCTCTAGAGCATCACATCTTTCATGTACAAGCTTTCGCCACTTCGGCCTTTGCAGAGTAAGTTCTTCCCATGTATCGATTTCGATTTGTAAGACTTTCAACTTATTCTTTTTAGAGTTCCCGAACCTCTTCCTAGGCTTGTGTTGAGGGCGCTTGCCATTTTCCACCTCTGAGGATCAGTCTGTCTAAAACAAAGGTGATGTTCACTCCTGCACCAGGCTAGTCATACATAGAGTCGAACATCATGATCTTTGGTGCTAGACTGGGAGTAGTTGATTCATTTGTGTACCTTGGTAGTTCTCTGTCGAGGGATGGCTGTCTCGACACTGAAATCCGCAGACGAATTCAGAAGGCATCTGTAGCTTTTGGAAGGTTGGATAAGAGAGTGTGGACTGATCGTGGCATTTACAAGACCTGTGTGCTAACCACACTGTTGTATTCATCGGAGACATGGACATTGCATCAAAGACACATAAAATGGCTTGAACGATTTCACCAAAAATGCTTGCGACATATCTTAAACATCAAGTGGCAAGCACAAGTTCCCGATACTGAAGTCCTTCGTTGCTCTAGTGTTGAGACCCTTGTAATCAGATCTCACATGCGTTGGAGGGGCCACCTGGTTCGAATGAAAGATTGTAGGCTGCCAAAACAAATATATATATATATATATATATATATATATATATATATATATATATATATATATATATATATATAGGGGGGGGGGGTTAAAATATTAAAAACTAGCTGGCGCCCGGCGTTGCTCCCTCGTACAATACGCTTAAACATGATCTTTTTAATTTATGCAGATTGCGTATGTATTATTATAAAATACGTTCTTTTTTTAATATTATATATTACGAAGAATAATTTGCCCAATGGATTTATTCGTAAAAAAAAAAAAAATAAATAAAATATATATAAAATACTGATAATAAAATAATGATGATGTCGTTCATGAAATTTCGTCTGTGTTTGTTTACAATATCATATCAGCTGATATATGGGCATGACGATTTCAAAAAATAGTCTTTCTTCTTTTATAAAGAAAAGAAGAATTTTTACAGGTGAATATATTACATTATGCCGGTGTAATGTAAAATATTCCCCCCTGTAAAAAAATGAAAAGGAGTATTTTTAAGATCGAATTCTTTTTGATTTTCGATACTTATCTGATAAATCTTTCTACAAAACCTATCTAAGAACAATGTCAAAAATATAAATTACCTTTGTATAAAATTTGCAAAAGATAGGCTTAACCGTTTCGGAACCCATGAGGAAGGAACTCTCTCTCTCTCTCACACACAAAGTGACTTTTATATAAGCGTAAACATAGATAATTATTTGGCAGCTTTATTCATAGATGCGAACTTAAGAGAAATAATAACAAGCCTCTAAAATAAGCTAAAATTCCAGCCTTCCATCCTTTGTCGAAGACTTCTGGTGGCTTGCTATGTTATTTACTTATAAAAGAAAAGCAATAATAGACTTTACTTCTTTTCATTCCGTGTAGCGGTTACGAGAGAGAGAGAGATAGAGAGAGAGAGAGAGAGAGAGAGAGAGAGAGAGAGAGAGAGAGAGAGAGAGAGAGATAGGGGGGCTGTTTATTTTCATTTTGTTTTCACATTTTCTAGATTTCCAAACTGACCAAACAATTATATTTAGATTTGATACTACTGAAAAAAAAAAGAAAGAAATTTTGATTTTCATATACATATGTATATATACACAGTGACACGTGATATATATTATTTTCTGTTATAGCCTTAGTTTATGTTCGCTACTTTTCATGGCATTTGGTAAGTAATATCTCGTAAAGTCGTTTTAGATGTATATGGAAGGAAAATTAAAACATTTTGGTTGAATGTATTTTTTTCCATCAAAGTTCCAATTTACTTTATGCCAAAGTATTGGATGCATAACACTTTTTAAAATTTTCTAATCAAACCTTTGTATTTTTAAAGATTCTAAATATTCAAATCTTCGATAACATTGTAATGTTTTCTCATATCAATCAGAAAAGCCACAATTATTTACAAGGTAGTATAACTAATTGTTCGACTCTTTGATGTGCGTTCTGCAATTCAAGGATTTAAAGTGACAAAAACTAAAGAATTATCTAGAAATATGCGAGATAGAATCATTGGACGTCATAAAATGGGACAAGGTTACCGAAAAATTAGCAAAGAAACAAATCTAGTTCTAAGTGCACTAGAAAATATCAGAATGCTTATGGCGACGATACAGAAAACCTTTCAATAATAATGGAAGACCAATAAAAATAAATGAGGGTGCTTTAAGGTGGATCAGTAGAAATATAACCCCCCCCCAAAAAAAAAACTTCATCACTCGTTCTGAAATTAAAGCTGATCTTGATGGTGCTCGAATTAATGTAAGTAAGGATACTATTAGCAAAGTTGTATATCGGACAGGCTTTTTTTTTTTTACACAGAAATCACCAATTATCAAGGCCCGGAAGTCGCTCGAGGATAAGGATTAATGGTATACATTAGTCAATGTGATTATGGCGTAGTAAACTTAAGTAGTGGGAATTTTGTAAATGGGATTACTTAGGGGGACGCTTCATCAAGAACTTGTTTACGTTGGACTTGAAGACAATCAGATTGCAGTCAGCTGGAAAGCAGGCAATCGGAAGAGAGTTCCACAGGCGTGCAGTTCTAAGAAAGAAGCTTTGTTCATGGAATCGCATTTAGGTTTAGGCACAGATAAAGAGTGTGGGAAATTATTCCATTAAAATCATTTAAAACAGTGGTTTTACTGAAACTCAGAC
Source organism: Euprymna scolopes (assembly GCF_053919585.1). Lineage (NCBI taxonomy): Eukaryota > Metazoa > Mollusca > Cephalopoda > Sepiida > Sepiolidae > Euprymna > Euprymna scolopes. The sequence goes on from NC_136492.1 coordinate 61,935,770, forward strand.
ATGTCAAAAATTGATTAATATATCATCCCCACAGTTAAGTTTTTGAGTGGTTCCATTATGATATGGAGAGGCTATTCGTCCAAGGGCACTAGTGAATTATCCACAGTAAAATGAATGGTGGCATGTACAGGGAGATTCTAGGGAAAAACCTTCAGAAAACTACAGATTCTTTAGGACATAATCGGAATTTCGCGCTTCAACACGACAATGATCCAACATATACCGAAAAACTTACAAAGGAATAATTTGAAAATAATGGTATTTGTACTTTCATTGGCCAAGTTGGTCTTCTGATTCGAATCCAGTCGAGAATTTGTGGAATACTTTAAAGGTTTAAGATCATATGCGAAATCCAGAAAATATCAAGTAATTAGAAGAGTTATTCAATGAACAATGGGGTAAAGTAACGATGGATCAATGTGAAAAACTTGCGGTCAATTATAGAAGCAATGAAACAAAACGGAGGCTGCGCAACAAAATATTAAATTGATGTATTCAATACTTTAACATAGGGTAATTTTGAACTTTTATGGATTCAACGATGAGTTTTAAATTCCCCTTCCACATACAACTAAAACAATTTACGAGTTATTACTTAGAATATGAGGCAAAATGGTTAACATAAACTAGCGTTATAACAGAAAATGACATGAATAAAATACTTATGCATGAGGCAAGCAAGCTACACAGAAACATTTATGTAAAAACTTTAGATCTGTGCACACATCGTCAGCGTACTATCAACATTAAGTCTATACCTTACTAACCGTCTTCATTAGAGAGAGAGAGAGAGAGAGAGAGAGAGAGAGAGAGAGAGAGAGAGAGAGAGAGAGAGAGAGAGAGAGAGAGAGAGAGCGATTATTACTTGCGTTCATCGTCATAGATGTACAACAGGCATGGCAAAAAAAATGTTAGAAAAACCAAGTTGTTCTTTTTAAAACGAATTAAAATCTATTACAACTCATTATTCTTGAGCAATTTTTTTTCCAGAAAGATAAAAGCCTGAATTTTATCATATGAAAAGTAGAATAATATAAAACCTTTTCTACTATTTTTGATAGATATAAAAAATTTCAAATTAAAAAAAAAAAAAAAAAAAAAAAATAGAACAAAAACAACGAAAACAGCAGCAGCAGCAGCAGCAGCAACAACAACAACAACAACAACAACAACAACAAAAACACCATTCACCGCTATTTTTTGTCTCGAAGAATAACGCATTTATATATTTAAAAAAAGGTTTTTGGATTTTTTATTTTTTTGTCTAAGTAAGATTTAGAGTGTTTTGCTATAAGAGCACGAAAAAATATTATAACATAAGTACCTGAATTTCAAATAATTCTATCTTTTCTATCAGTCTATAGATTTCGCGTGGCGAAATTAAACAATCAAAAATTTAATGATAGCTTTTACATGAATGAATGAAGTCATTTAGTCCTGTAAATATCCATGTATTTTTAACGTTTGTTTGGACGATTAAGTGAAGAATCAACTTTATAAGGATTCAATTCTTTTTTCATAAGCGATGCGTGTTTGTCGCCTACATAGCCCCCGAAGTTAAGCAACGATGAAGCTGACCAGTACCAGATGAGTGACCATTTTGGGAATGCTAAGCGCCGTATATGTTGAACACAACTCCTGCATTTAGTATCAGCCTTGCTTGTCTTGACCCTGTCTTGCCATCAGGACCAAGTGTTTCGGGACGAGAGGGTGTTGTAAATGCAAGTCCCCCACATTTTAAACAAAGTCAAGCGCAAGTCACAGCAAAAAAGAAAAGGGAAGATAAAAATTGTTTGTAAATATGAACAACTGTTTGTAGGCTTTTATGTTCTACCATAAGTGAGGAAATATCACGTGACAACAAATTGCCGAAAGTAATTATCTTATTCTTAGCAAAATGCATAGTTATCGATACTTTTCTTTTTTGGTATCGAAGCATTTCGTATATTTTAATTAATTTATTTTGCAAATCTTAAATGTAGTGCTTTTGTAAAAATAGAGAACATATGCATACATACATACATACATACATACATACATACATATATATATATTTCTGTATGTATGTATGTATGTATGTATATTTTGAAATTGTGCTTTAAACAGAAACATTCATTTCGAACGCGCCCCTGTCATATCAAAGAACCTGATTTTATATTTTGCGGCTTGTGTGCTAATAAAACTTCTCAAATGCACTTGTGGTGTGAGGCTGTGTAACAATTTTGGTAAATATCGCCTGTTGTTTCTTTCATCGGATTATTTCAATTATCGATTATTGGCATTTATCGAAGACATTCCGACACAAAACCTTTTTAAGAACACTGTCAGACACATAAAGTACCTTCGTGTGAAATTTCATAAAAATCGGCCCGGACGTCTCCAAGTCCATAGGGAATGGACATACATACAGTACATACAGAGACACACAGATGAAGGGTTAAATATATATATATATATATATATATATATATATATATATATATATATTTCTTCAGCGAGTTATAGTCATTGTAAGTTTTTCTTCATTGACGAGCTATAACGATGAATGCCGATGACAGTTGATCTCTCCTCATGTCAAATAGTGGCGATAAATAATGTCTAGTCTTTACGTAGAGCACGCTGGTGAAATGAGTTTTGGTAACAGATGTGATATTTCTACATTAAAAAGAACGTATCAACGAAAATATGAGAAATTATTCTAAAAACCAAATTCGATGATTCGATGCTAAAAGATATATTTTTCGATGAATGAAAACAATACAAATCAAATATTTTTCATATTGTATATTTTTTTTTACCTTCATTGCACATTAGGCATGGCCAAAACGGAAGGAGGAGTAAGTATTTTTTGATGGAGTCTTTTTTTTTTTTTTTAAATCTACCAAAAATTAAGTAATTATCCAATCAATACGAAAGTTTTACTGATTACTTAAGTGAAGCATGAACGTTATAACTGGCTTTTTTTTCATAATCGATATTTATATATTTTTTTTTTGCCTACAAACCCCCTTTTACATTTGTGCTTACAAATCTACTTAAAATAATCAGCCGAAACTGAACAAAATATATTGTATTGTGGGGAGGGTGAGGATTGTAAGTAAAACAACAACGAAAAAACAATGGCGCGCGTATCAGATTTTATGGTTGAAAATCCGAATTTCGAATGTGTTTAATTCTTTATTTATATAGTATTTTAAAGTGATAAATTCGTTCAATGTGTCAATAATAATTATTCTTTCAGATTATATATATATATATATATATATATATATATATAGCTTTATATATATATATATATATATATATATACATAGCTTATACATCGATACTTTTCTTTTTTTGTATCGAAGCATTTCGTATATTTTTTGGTATCAAAGCATTTCGTATATTTTTGTATATTAGCAATATTGAGATCATTAAAAGAAAAATATTAATTTAGTTTGCAAATCTTAAATGTAGTGTTTTTTTATAAAAATAGTGAATATATACATACATACATACATACATACATACATACATACAGATATATATATATATATATATATATATATATATATATATGAGATTCATTTTCTATAAATGAAAACGTAGTTAAAAAATCATTCATTGAATGTGCTAGAATAATTTTTGGAGACAGCGTATATAATATGCATACACACACATATATATATACATACATATATACATATATATACATACATACACACATATGTGTGTGTGTGTGTGTGTGTGTGTGTGTGTGTGTGACGAGAAACGAGAAACGAGAAAGATTATTGATCTACAGGATAGATTGTATTGTGGTTATAAACTTTGACTTTCCAGCCCATCTCTTTTGAACATGATCACGTTAGGGGAAAAAAAACATACGCACGTCGCACATGTGTCTACCGAGATCAATAAATACGAGCTAGGCATAAATCTGAGAGGAACTTAAATATCTGCTCATTCTTTGCCGAAGAAGGTGATAGGATCGCCGAAATTTTTCAATCACCAATAAAATAGAAGTATATTCAGTTATACTTGCTGCTTAAAACCTCCAAGCATGTCCCGAACCGAAACCAATCAACAAAAGAGTGAGTCGCAAATTTCTGTATTTTATTGTTTTTTTTGTTTTTAAATTATTATTTTCATTGGTTCATTACCCGTTACACACGCACGCACGCACGCATGTGTAACATACATCTAAAACATAACATACAGTAAAATATATAAATGAAAAAAATGGTAGAAATAAGCAAAGTAAATAGAACAAGTAATGGAATGAAAGTGAACGCAGGTAGATATTTATTTTGTAGATAAGGAGTGATTCTTTTGATTATTTAGATCACTCGGTCTGTTGCTCTCGTCTTGGATGTGTTTCCTGCAACGTTACGGCTGATGTAAGCTGCAGCCTTCTTTACGTACGCCCTGTCTAACCCGGGAACTTGTATGACTTATTGTAAAAATTAGAAATGCACGATTCAAGAAAATAATCGATTGCCGTAAAAAAAAAAAAAAAAAAAAAAAAGGAAGCTGAACTGATTCCGTTTTCCTGTTTTTTTCTTATGGCATTTTAAACACCATTCTTTTGGTTTATTATCTTTTTAAAAAAGAGAAGTATATTCTCGAAATTTTCAAAGACATTTACTATCTAATATATTGATTTATATATGTGGAAAGTCGTGCGTTAACACTGTTCACAACTCGGCATATTTTTGTGGGAAACGTCTGAAACACGAGTACAGCTAGTGTATGCATATATATATTTATAGTCATCCACATACAGTACTGTTTCGCAGCTCATAAATGCGGCTAAACAGGCAACTATCTCAAGCCAGGATTGAAACCCGACCGCCTGTACGACAGGCAAATCTCATAACCACTACGCTATCGGCGGCTGCTGTGTGAGTCATGAGTTTAACGATGTTTTGACATCGTCCGAACCACCTAAGCTCGATTTGTTTGCACAAAGAGCGTCGCTTATATGCTAATGGTAATTCGTGTATCACTTCTTAATATGCCCAACTCAAGATGAGGAGCATTATAGTCATCCACATCCAGCTCATCAGTGCAGCTAGGCAGACAGCCATATTATAGAAAGCTGGAAAGCAGGAAAACGGAAGACAATTCCACAGGCGTGCAGTTCTAAGAAAGAAGCTTTGATCATGAAATCTATGTTTAGGTTTAGGTACAGATAAAGAGTGGGGAAAATTATTGATAATGTTTTCAGCTAGTCTAGTGTTTCTTGTGAAAGTTTGGCGAGGGGGGACCATAGATTGAAGCTTAGTTGAACACTTTCCATGAAAATAACGATAAAGCAGAGACAAACTCGCAACATCTCTTCTGTGAGACAGAGGTTGCAGCGAAGAGAAAAGAACATCTCCCACCAGGCCACGAAGTCTATTTTGAACCCTATCAAGGCAGGACAAGTCTTTTCTAGCAGCTCCTGCCCATATGTGGCAATAGTACTCCATCCTTGGACGTATCTGGTTCTTATATAGATAGAGAATTGCATCAGCAGTGAGATTGGTATTAATTTTTATAATATTCCATATTCTTTTCAATTCTCTGCCAAGTTCCGCATATTTGTTTTGTTTTTCCATCGTTTTGATCTCCCTATTCGCACTTATCCAGTGGAGGCCTGTTTATTGCTTCCTCTCTTGGATCTTTCCATCCTCCTCGACTCTTATTGACTATTTGGTGTGATGACAGTTGGTGCCGACACGATATTTTTTTTGGGTGGTAGTGGATCGGTATTATTGAAAATGCCCTGATATTTTCTAGTTCTAAATCAATCCGTATAATTTACCGTTAACATAATAGCCATCTTTTGTAAATAATATCCGTCTGGATCAATGCTATTAAACAGAAATTAGACATTCTTTTTCCGTAAAAAGTACCTGTGATTGACACGTAAATATTTTTTAAATCCATATAACAAATACGTTCATCTTTTATTTTTTGTTTTTTTCTTTATTTAAAATTGTAGCAATTTACTAATCTTCGAAAACAAATATTATCTTTTTTTTACCGTAAAAAGAGGTATTATCCAAATCAGTAAAATGACTGTTTGAAATGTATTTATTCAAATTTCACCGCTTTTGCCAGCCAGACAACATAATTTGATTTGTGAACAATTCATTTTTATAATGAGTAAATCCGAGTTGTTTCCCTTGTTGATATCAGATAACTTACCAATAAGCATCTTTGCTGAGCAGATGATCATTTTTTTTTAAGCTATGTGTGTTTAACGTTATAACGCATGCACAAACATAAGATACCTTAGTGTATTTAAGTATGTAGGTTAATAGTAGTAGTTATAGTAGAAGTTATAGGTAATGTTTAAAAGTGGTGGTTAGAGAAGAACCCGAGGAAAATTTTGTATAGGCATTGAAAATGGTTTTATGTTGTTGTTTTTGTTAAATATTACTTATTGGGAAATCATTTCCATTAAATATCCATTTAGTATTACGCATGGAAAATTGAGAAAGGCACGCTTGAAATTTATCAATATTATGTGATTAAGTTAAATCAAAACAAAATCGCCACCGAATTTGACAATATGTCGTGTTTATAAAAAACAGAACTCGAATTTTAACTGGAAATTTCATAATACATAATATATAATATTAAGATTAATAATAATACAAATTATATTACATAAACTGAATTTTTAGCGCGTTTTCTCTGACCGAGTATTATTAAAATTTTGGAAGGTAACGGTGGTCTAGCGGTTACTGACACGGACTGACAGCCTGTGTGTCCCAAGTTCGTTCCACCAAATCACTTTTACTTAGAATGTTGGCAACCTTCAAGTGGTCCCTTCCGTAATCCTCGGGTGAAATTAATGTCAAGAAAAAATCTGAGGATTTATATGATTTAATAATGATGATAAAAATTTTAACACTTCTTTGCCAAATCCGTCACCTAAAGAGTAATATCATAGTTGGAAAAATTGTGTCGAGTAATTTCGAAGCCTATATACAAGCAAATAAAAGATAAATATTATTTTTTTAAATACTTAATTATGCTCTACATAGAACTATAGAGATTTCGTCATCATTTTTTCGAAGAAAACAAACAAATCCTTATTTAAAATAAACAGATTTTAAACGCCGCCTGAAACAATAACATCATCTGTTTGAAGTCAGACAACGTAATCTTTTCCATATGCTTAAAAAAATAAAAAATGTTATTTTTTTATGGCAATCTGTTTTAAAATAGTTAAAAAAATAATCTGCTCGTTAAAAATAATTGAAACTAATATTATTATTAAAATAGAAACTATCAGTGCCGGCGCTAAAGGCTGACCATACCGTCTCTCTATGATACGGTCTAACTAAAACCTTATTCTTTGTAAACAAGCTGTTATTTTATTTTATTTTTTTTTATTAATTATTAAAAATAAGAACGATTAAGTTCAATTAAATGTTCAAAATTTATTCAATAATTATTTATAGATATTTTAGTTATTTATTCAATAATTATTTATAGACATTTTAGTTCGTTAAAAACTGACAAAAATTAGAGCCCATCGACTTAGAATGAATGCTTTATGCCAAAGTTATGGTTGAATATGGTTACATTTGTGTTCATTTTTGCATTAAATACTAATTCTGTCACTCCTTATCTATCCCTAACTGTACATTGAACGGCCGTCATAACACTTACTTCGCTGTGCCTTATCATAACAAAGGTCTACATTAAAGCACGGTCAAATCGACGCTGTAGTTTCTGAGAAAACGTCTAGAGTAAATGTAATATTTTGGCTACTAATTCCTATTAATCCCTAACTGTGCATCTAATGAATATCATAATACTTATTTCGCTGCACTTTATCATAACAAAGGTTTATACAAAATTTCAGATAATTCAGTGATTTCCGAAAAAAGTGGAACGGATAGACAGACATATACATACAAGCAGGCTAAGAGAAATATAATATAGATGATGTAGTATACTAGCTGTTAACTGCTGGTTCAGTATTAGTTATCACTATTATTAGAGATTTATAAAACGAATAATTTTTGGAATTTCCAAATGCTTATGGAGACATTTTGGAATTTCCAAATATTTATGGAGACATTTTGGAATTTTCAAATACTTATGGAGATATTTTGAAATTTCCAAATATTTATGGAGACATTTTGGAATTTTCACATATTTATGGAGACATTTTGGAATTTCCAAATACTTATGGAGACATTTTGGAATTTCCAAATACTTATGGAGACATTTTGGAATTTCCAAATACTTATGGAGACATTTTAGAATTTCCAAATACTTATGGAGACATTTTGAAATTTTCAAATACTTATGGAGAAATTTTGAAATTTTCAAATACTTATGGAGACATTTTGAAATTTTCAAATATTTATGGAGACATTTTGAAATTTTCTCATATTTATGGAGACATTTTAGAATTTCCAAATACTTATGGAGACATTTTTAAATTTCCAAATACTTATTCAGACATTTTGGAATTTTCAAATATTTATGAAAATCGTTCGGAAATTCAAAAATGTTTTCGTGCATATTTTCAAATTCCAAACTGAAAAATAAAATTAGATCGAATTACAACCGGAGGAAAGTTTGGTGCCTCTGACCATAATTAATTCTGCTCTTTTCTGGTCTGAAATCATGTGCCCCCCCCCGATAAACAAACGCTGAACCAAACGTTATGTGTCATTGTCTTCTTCTCTTTCGTCTTCTCTTCTGGTTCTCTTCTGGACGTGTTGTCTTCTTTTATATTGACGCCTGCAGAGGTCGCGCACAGTGACTCACGAGTATAAAAATAAAACAACTCAAAACACAAACTTCAACACACTCTGGAGATATACGTTGTATTCTCTGTGTGTGTGTGTGTGTGCATGCGTGTGTGTGTGTGTATGTGTGTGTGTGTATGTGTGTGTGATACCATATACACTCTAAACGCTAGACGTCAGCTCATCTCGATCTGCTCCGAGCCACAACCTGCCATAAACCGTCGTCAACCGTACATTGTCGTCAACCGCACATTGTTGTTAACTGTTGCAAAACTAACTCCCACTCACGAACTGTCCATAAACTAAATCTAAAAATATTGACCTCTATATCAAGTCCTCTGTTCCAACCAACGCTATACTTTTTTATATACAGGAGTCACCACATATCAAGGCCCGGAGGTCACTCGAGGATAAGGGTTAATGTATGTATTGCAGTCATTGGGAGAGTTGCGTAATAAACGTTTTAAAAAGTAATTTGGTATAGTTAGATCATTTACGAGGACGGCTGAACGAGAACTTGTTTACGTTGAACTTGAAGATAATTATATTGTAGTCAGTTGGAAAGCAGACAAGCGGAACAGAGTTCCACAGGCAGCAGTTCTAGGAAATAAGCTTTCCTTGATTAACTATTCTGTTTCAGATAACCTTTGTGTGCCTTCCCTTTCTCTATTGTCTTTCTACTAATCCAACTTCCCATACTTTTGTTCTATTAATCAACAATTTCCTCTTTTTTTAGTAATCCCTTTTTAACACTGTTGGGGATGTCCATAGTATAACCTTGATCTCTCCATTAAATGGCCAGGGACGCAAAGTTGTCGTTTTAATTTCTTAATTAGTGTGACTGTCGTTTAAGCTACAATATCGTCTCGCCACGCACATAAATTAAATAAACCTCACGTTACATCCTACCATACTGATGGGAATGTGAGAAGGTGTAAGTACTAAGCTAGCACAAACCTAAGATTTTAAATCTTTATGCAAATTAAGATGTCCCTGTAACAGTAACGAAAGAATATTTTGTCACTATTTCTTTGTATGGAGATTTATTATACTGAGTCTATGGACTGTACCAACGTGCAAAAGATGTAAATGTAACGTGAACAATCATCTTGCGGTACATAATACTCCTGTAGGTATTACTTCACATCGTAGCCGCTTATGCTTTGTTCAAGATGAATAATAAAAGATTAACACATTGTTTAAAACTCTTATTCACATCAAAATATGACATGGGGCCATGTCAACAGAAGTACTATATAAGGAGTTGGACAGCGAGATATCTATTCACATTACATTCAAATTTTTGCTCATTAATAGAATCAGGAAACAAGGGAGGAATTCCAAAATATATCAGTTTAAGGAAATAAATTATTAGAGTAGAAAGCTTTCCGGAATCTAGGGATCTTTACAGTGTAAGATAGGATTTTGATGTTTATTGCGTTAGCAGAGTTATTTACGTCGATGGAGTACAAGTGCTACGAGTTAGTAATGGTACGTTCCATTTAAATACTTGTAAAACATGCACAGAGATGCAACATTGCATCGATGAGACAGGCGTTTGAGCTTAGCTGGTAGTGCGGGATCTATTGATTTGAAACTTTTTTAGGATCCTTTTTAAGAAAGAAAGAGGACAGCGGTAAATGCACCAGATGTGACAACAATACTCACTGCATGGGCGAATGGTCGCTTTTTAGAGATACAGGATACTGTGAGTAGTTTTCTAGCACAGAAGAGAGAGAGAGAGAGAGAGAGAGAGAGAGAGAGAGAGAGAGAGAGAGAGAGAGAGAGAGCCCACCTTTACAGCAGCTCGTCAACGTGTCAATATCTTCGTTCCAGATTGTGGCTCCTGCGAATATGAAACCGAGGAGTTTGAACGATGGGCTCTTATAAAGAGTGTTATTAGTTATGGTAATCGGCGAATTAATCCTCTGGCGATTTTTTTGCAACTTTTGTCGACAGCTAGAAAAGCAAATGTTCAGCTGCCAACAGAAAGGCAAAAACTTTCTTCTTTTCCCTTCCTCTTGCCAGGCGAGACTTGTATGGCAGCAGACCAAAAAGGGCGGCATCATCGTAGTGTCGCCAAAAAGAAAAACAGAACATGGAGAAACTGCTTTCATACCATCTTATTTTCATTCAGCTTCTCTTTTTTCACAAAAGGGCATGCAACACTTTCAGGTATTTGTTATTAGATATAATGTAGAGCAATAGCTCTTGACATATCAAAGGCATTTGATAGGGTTTGGCATGACCGTATACATCACAAGATTTCCAGCTATGGAATAACAGGAAATATCATTTCCTCTATCAAACCGTTTCCCTCTGATAGATTTATATAAAATAATCTTCGATGTGGAGATGTCTGAATCATATAATATCAACGCTGGCGTGTTCCAGTGTTTCATTATGAGTCCAACTCTCTTCCTGATCTTCATCTACCAAATCACATTCTTCGACCATTTATCAATATTTATGCAGATGGCACTACCATTTATTACAACACTTCAAATACTGGCCATGATCAAGATTTTTTTTATCCTCTTTCTTCTGACCATGACAAATAGTGCAATGGAGAGAATGGTGACTGGTTAATTTTAATGCATCCAAAATCAAACTTCTACCTTTTCACCACAAACGCTCTGATCCCTATTTGACCTCGTTTTGAGGCAGCGCGTTGCGTTGACAAGCTTATTAGACTAACTTTCACTCCTAATCTGAAATAGAAGATTTATATCAACCCCATTGCCAAGATCGCCGGAAAAAATGATTGGATCGTTCTACCGCTCCAGAAGTTATCTCACTCTCGAGTCAATCCTCATAGAAAAGAGTCAAATACGTCCTAAAATGGAATAATGTTGCCACAGTATATTACCTGTAAATACCTGCTGTAACTATCTGGCGTTTTTTCGGGAATAGTTTTACTTTCATTTTTATTTAGCTTTTGAAGACTTGTAACAAAGCACAGATGCGCGCATGTAAATATATGAGAAATGAGGTCACTGATGGGGTGGGGAGGACTATATAAAAAGAAAGACAAAGAACTCAACAAAGACGAGATAACGTTCGAAATCTCATGGGTGCTGTAACGACGAAGAAATAGATGTCGTTGTATAAACCAAAAAGCGAGTTAGAGTTATTTCCTGTTCTTTTGACCACTTTTCGACCTATCCCACAGCGTGTCTACTACATTACAGACTCTGTTTTTGTTTAGTTTTTTTTTTCTAAATTTTTACCAAACGGATTAATTCAAATACGATTTTGAAAGTTAAATTTAATCGTTATGGTATCGTTTGGTTATTAAATTATTAACTGAATCTAATTATTATAAAAATGTAAATAATTTGGTTATTGTAAGGTTACTTACTATAACGTTATGGGATGTAAATGTCCCACCAAGCTGTAAATATTTTAATTCATGAGGATTTGCGAAGAATTAAAAAAAAAAATGAATTTTTATTCTGCAGTTTTCAAATTCCTTTCAAATACCGAAGGCTTACGAACGGTGGTGTGTAGAGGGAAAAGCGGGGAGGTGGCCCTTGCATTGAAATTGGGTGAAGCAGGAGATCCAATCATATTCAAACTCTCTTCATTTCTCATAATATATCCCAGTAAAATAACTTATACTTGACTCTTTGGGGCACACAATCAAAGAGTTGCTCTTTCTCTGGTAACATTTCTAGGGCATCACAAAATTTCTGCAAGCTACAGGTCATGAAGTAATTCATTTTCTTTTTCAACTATTATTAAAAGATTAAAATGGCCGATTTGTTCATAGAATAAACCAAACTGCATTATAGTGTATATAATTTCATATTTATAGTTTTAATGGAATTAAAAATCGTTTTAATTTATACTATTGAATTTTTTTTTTCAAAACACACAAGATTATTATTAATAATAATAATAATAACAACAACAACAACAACAACAACAACAACAACAATAATAACAACAACAACAACAACAACAATGATGATGATAATAATAATAATAATAATAATAATAATAATAATAATAATAATAATAATCTAAGTTACACTGACACGATAAACGCACCCATAAACAAACACACTTCCAAATCTAGTGGACGATGACTTCTTTCCATCCGACAACCTCTTTCTTACAGAAGAGGCGTTGCTAGTTTTTCTCTCCCTTATCGTTATTTTCATGACAAGTGCTTAACTGAACTTCAATCTAAGCTTCCACACACGCTACATAAGAACAAAATCTCATTTAGCTACAATTACTGCCAATAATTGCCCATTATCCCTGTACGTATGTAATTTAAGCAGAACTTCTACGAGCAAAGTTTCTTTCCTGCCCGTCTGTGGTACACAATACTACAGGCTGCTTCCCGACTGACTATGATAATTCTGTTTTCAAGGGAATGCCTTGCTAAGCCATACACTCCAAATAATTAATTTCTGGCCAATTAAAACTATCATTACTAATCTCGATGTTTCCCTGTCCAGCTGTAAAAATCACCCTTATCCGCGAGTGAACGTTGGGCCTTGATAAGCGATGACTCGTTTGTAGAAAAACAAAAGTGTTCACGCGATATAAATGTGATATGTGTATAGTTATTTCTCGTCACTTCTTGACGTATTCTGATAATGCCTGCTGGAAAGAACTTGACCCTGGCCTCAAGTGTTTAATGTCTCTTTGTACAAGGGTGTGTCAGGGTAACCCGACATGAGAATACTTTTCCTTAAAAGTAAACCATGGCTAAATATTCAAAATCGCATAATATTCGCGGTCAAAATACGATCTTCTCACTACTGCTAACCCACACTGGTTTTTACGAGGAATTGTTCATCTTCTCCAAGCGATGTTACCTCAAGTAATAGCACGAAACTGGCTACTTCAACCTACTAGATTAATGCTCGTCCTGGAATCCACAAGAAAGGTATATTATTATATTTAAATGGTCAACTGAGGAGAGGAAAACTATTTTCTCACTTTTGTTACTAACAGTGTTGAGAGGTAAAGGATAACTTTAATGGAAATGTTCGAATATCTACGTGTCTCATATAAAGATCAGGTGTTAGCCCCTAGAAAGCCGCTCCTTGATATTTTGATTATTTCGACTGAAATAAAATGAAATAGCATTTCCGAATAAGAATAGCGTTGAAATGAGAATATATACGTCGGTTTGAAACTCGCAGATCAAATAGTCGAAAACTTTGAGTCGTAAAGATGAGTTCAAAGATCCGTTTATCCGGGCGTCCCTCGGGTATCCATCGTTTACATTCTTTTATGGAAATCGCCTCTGAAAAATACTACTGAAGTTCCAAAACTTGCCAACGATAGATGGGATGGATTCTAACTCAGAAAATAGCAATTCTGCCCTCTTTGTCAGAAACATCGTTCCCAGAATGACAAAATAAGGGAAGCGAGATACACAAGGCTGTCGGAAGTAAATAAAAGATCCACTTTCTATTCTCCTTGAACATACATAGCATTTCTGTTCAAAGTGAACCTCTTTTCATCTTTCTTTCTCTCTCCTACTCTTCTTGAAAGGGTGCAGGCAATGTCTTATCTATCACAGCTTCCTTCGTATTTAGTGATTCCTTTTTTCTTCTCAATCGTCTTCTGCTCTCTCTCTCTCTCCCTCTCTCTCTCTCTTTCTCTCTCTGTTCTCACCAAAACCCTTGAGCACCGTTCTTTAACCCATCATACGGCATAATCACGTTGACACACCGGTTCTCGTCAGATCACCGAAGTTAAGCAACGTTGAGCCTGGTCATTACTAAAATGGGTGACCAATTTGAGAAGACTAGGTGCTGTATGTAGGAGGACGTCGACATCTCCCTGCAAAATGTTGCAAAAACCTTACGTCATCATCTCCCCTAACGGGGATATACATGCGACTGGGGACTGCTTGTGAATTTCATACTTCCATGAAACTTCCCCCGAAGGAGGAAGCCGGTTAGACCCTGAATTGGGTTGGAACTGACTGCACATTAACCCATTCATTTCCTTGCGTGATTCTGTGTAGTATGTAGGAATGAATTGAAAAATAGCATAAAGAGAAAAGCGAAATCTTACTATTTCCTATCAGATATTTTGAATTGAATATTCATACGCACAGCAAACACACAACACACACCACTTGAATGTTTACTAGATACTGTCACGGAGGGTTTAAGGTCCCTCCGTACAGCCGTTTGTCAGGATAATCTTGTGCGAGGATTCGTTCCCTACTAGTATTCGAAAACCAAATAAAATTCGCTAGGTATGTCTACTCTAACATTGGCATATTTGAAGACTGGTGCACTTTCTTCAAATGATGTTGTCTATAGTAATAGCACTTCACCAAACTAGATAATTGTTTTGTCCTGGAACCCGGTAAGACTAATAGACTACAAGAAAGGTATGCTATAACGTAGTTAACTCGTCAATTGGTTGAGAAGAAATGATGTGCTTAATTTCATTACTAAGTCAGCGTTTGAGAGGTGAGGGAAAACTTTAACAGAATATCCGACTATTTATGTATTCCATATAGAGATCAAGTGTTAATCTCAATAACTGAATTCGATTGGGTACTGGATATGACCTTAAACTATATCCGATGGTGAGGCTCCAGCTTGCGGGCTTTGGGGAGTGTGGAGCCACCCTTTAATTGCCATTGCTCTCAGGTCCACTCTGACCCGGAGTAGTAGTACCTGTTAGGGTCCCAACTATGGGTTAAATAGAAACTGACTTGACCCCCCCCCAAAAAAAAACAAATATATTCTATTAACAATTTTCTCTTCAAAATCACAGGATTCGGCATTAAATAACCTGAAAACGGTTGATATGCCGTAAAACAACCAACCAACCAACAACTGAATTCGATTGAAGTAAAATAAAGCAAAAACGTAAAACTTAACACAATTATACACGTTTAGTACTATGACAAAATACTTACATTTAACGCTAATACGCACATGATAGAGACAAGTATTTGGAATAAAATTTATCATTAAAATACAATAAAATCAGTTTTTCCTCTATTTTGAAACCAAACCTACATATAGTAATTTGTTTCGCCTAACACTAAGGCCAATTTTTTATCCGTGTTTTCAGAAACTATGCGTTCGTTTCGTTTTCTTTCAATATTCTTAAAACCTTCATGTGGTTTTAAAGCTTCTTCTAACATATTCATTAATACAAAAGGTCACAAGTAATATTTTCGTTAATAGAAAAAAAAAACAAAAAAACAAACAAACAAACAAACAAAACAAAACAACACTTTTCTGGTTATTTTCTTGAAAAAATAATTGTTGCGAGGATATAAGCGTTCTCATTCAATCCAGGCCAACGCCAGACCCTCCTATTCGTAAATAAATAAAATAGAAGAATCACCTTATATTCGGATCAAGTACACGAATATAGTAACAGTGCCCTTTTTACTTTAGATGAAAACAGACTTAAAAAGGAAAATTCTGGAAACGTTCCCACGTGGTAACATATGAAATACTTTAAGACCCTTTTGAATTTATATAAGCTGGTGGCATAATCTTTCCGCTTTTAACACGTAAGCATAACTTTTAAACGATGTTAGAATAAACCGAACATTTCTTTTTCTTGAAATATAGATTTAGTATGCCCCGCCCAAATCTATGGAATTGGGTCAATTTTTATGCCATGTGATACGTCGTGCTCTTATTAGTTTTTACATTTTATTTTGCAAATATTAAGAAATAATTTTCTCAGCATTTAATCCATACTTATTTGAAACTAGCTGGCAGCTCGGCGTTGCCCGGTCGTACAATACGCTTAAACATGATATTTTAGTTTATGCAGATTCCATATATATTATAGAATCAGTCCTCTATTAATTATTATATATTACGAGGAATAAATTGCCCGGTGGACAAATTCTTTACCACTAAGCTATATCTTCAGATTATAATAAATATGATATTTTTTAAGAAGAAATGATTTGCCTTAATTTTTAATTTCTCTCTTGCCGATGTAACGTAAAATATTCCCCTGTAAAAATTAATCTTTTTTTATTAATAAGAGAAAAAAGCTATTTTTAAAGATCTTAATTTGTCGATTTTCGATACTTATCGGACGAATTTCTGTACAAAACATATCTAAGAACACTTCCAGACATATAACTTAACTTTGTGTGAAATCTG
The DNA here is from genome assembly GCF_053919585.1 of Euprymna scolopes. Classification (NCBI taxonomy): domain Eukaryota; kingdom Metazoa; phylum Mollusca; class Cephalopoda; order Sepiida; family Sepiolidae; genus Euprymna; species Euprymna scolopes. The sequence goes on from NC_136492.1 coordinate 61,952,640, forward strand.
CAAAAGATAGACTCAGCCATTTTGGAACATTACGAAGAATGAACCCCCCCCCACACTAAATGACTTTTATATAATAGTAAAAGATCAGCCTTTTCTCTTCGAAATGTAACTTCATTATGTTTTTGTGTATTTGAGTATTTTTGGAAGAAAATGTCCCATTTTATATTGTTACGTACTAATATTTTCTTTCTCTCTACTTTTTTTCTTATATTTCAAATCCAAACAAAAAGGAGACCAATATCTGGTCACATATGTCGGATTCTCTGTATAATCTGTTTACATCTGTCTACCCGTACCTTAACTAAAATTGTTAAATAGAAAAAAAAAAAAAACTTAGCACTTGCATAAGCCGATTTATCAAAAATCTACAACTATAAAAGAGAATTCAACAATATAAGGATGAAAAAAAAAAATAACAAAAACAAAAAATTAAAAATCGGTTTCATAAGGAAGACCAAACAAAATCAATAAATTGTACGATCGTTTCGGAAACGATGTTTTTATTGAGACAGACAATAAGTCTTGGACAATAATTTTATCATTTGATTGGGTGGGGGTTTAAAGACACCTAAAGATAAAACTAGCATTCTTTAAGTAAGGCAGATATATCTGGAAAATGTTTAAAATATAAAGGAAAATAGTTACTTATTTTCATGTTGATAATCAAAGTAAGAAAAAATACCTAGATGTGGACCCGAAGTAAATTGCATTTTGTTTAATATATTTGTTGTCAGCTGGATTAAGACTGGTATTGGTATGCAATAGGTTTGGTTGTATTTGATAGGTAGATTAGTTAATGGGGGGTGCTGCCTTTGATTAACTGTGTGGTAGAGTTAATCTGTGAGAAGGGATTTGTATGATTGCTATTAACATAATTTATATTTGGGGTTTGTGACACTGTGCAGCTATAAATCACATTTTTTATCGTACAGGTATCTTGTAAAGGACATCTATTTTTTTCTTCTGCAGTTACAGCCTGCTATAGTTTCTATATTTGCATTTTGTATCTTACTAATTTTTTATTGTTAGAATTAATTATTTTTTATGTAGGTTTGGCATAGTTGAGTAAGACACTTTGATAGTGTTCTTATTAAATATTTCATTGTATCTATGACGGGCTTTAAAGTTTTTTTCTAATATTTTTAAGAATTCCCTGGCTAAGTTTGTCTCAAGATTTTTAGAATATGGAGGGTTGAACCATGGGATTTTCCTATGTTTGTTTTTACGCTTGCAGATTTTGCTTTGTGTTTTTTTTTGTGTTAGTGGCTAATGCTCGTGGTTTGATTTGGTTTTGTACTGTAGTTAGATTATTTTTTGCCATTCGTATGTGGGATGACATGGCCATATTATAGGTTATTATGTTTTTAGTAGGTTTATTGCAATTATTATAGTTTTCTATACAGTTTGTGTTTTTATCATTTATATTTAGGTATTTAATTTGTGATTCGTATCCTGAGTTTTTAAGGGCCTCTTTATAATATTTTGTGTTTTTTGTTAAATAGAGATTTGTTAGAAGATAGTTTAGAAATTCTTAAAGAGCCATTGGGAACTATTGATTTCAATATTGACTTAGGGTGGTTTGAGTCATTGGTTGAGTACAGATTGGTTTGGTTTATGATACGGTTTAAAAGTAAAGTTTTCAAGATTTAAGGTTACGTCTAAGAAATTAACTATTTTTTTTATTAGGGTCGATTTTTATAGTAAGTTCATAATTTTTAAAGAATTTATGTAAGGATTTAATTGCTTTTCCGTAATTCTTATTTGTTGGAGTTTGTTACGAAAAGTGCATCATCTCTGTATAGCCCCCCTCCAATTTGTATATTATTAATTTCACCTAAGAGGAAAAGACCAACCAGATCAGCGACCTGAGCTGAGTCTGTCGAACCCATTAACACGTTAAAATGATCAGGGGTATTGTTTCTGGTCCAATATTTGTTGTCAAAGGTTATTAAAGATTTTCTTGCTAACACACACACACACATACACACACACACACACACACACACACATATATATATATCTGTAAAAGTGTACCTGGAGGAGTTGCTTTGCATGGAAAATAAATATTTGAATCTTGGAATGTAACTATACTCTAATATATATATATATATATATATATATATATATATATATATATATATATATATTAGTGTATAGTAATATTCCAAGATTCAAATATTTATTTTCCATGCAAAGCAACTCCTCCAGGAACAATTTTACAGATTATACCGTCTCTTTTCGTACATATACTTGTCAGGAAAATTAGAAAAATTGAAATAATAATAACCGTTTGTTTCTATAAAGGAAACGAACCTGTAAAAATGTACCGCAATGTTAACATGTTGGAGGAGGTGTTTTGCATGAAAATTAATAATTGTATCTTGGAATTTAATAAAACTGTTATTATTTCATATGTGCTCTGTTGTCATATCTAACATAGATTCAGCTTCTAAACAAAAAGGATTTGGATGCACAAAGAGTGAAAGATAATTGAAAAAACGTATTTTACGAAAGCAACGTATATATATATATATATATATATATATATATATATATATATATGTATGTATGTGTGTGTGCGTGCGTGTGTGTGTGTGTATTCGACAGACAGATTCGCTGTATCATAGCTCTTCAATGCAGTTAAAGCAGAAACTGCCTCAATCTGGCATCGAAACTTGGCCACCTAGACAGTAGTCGACGCTTATAACCCATGCACAATGTTGACTGCAGCATAGTAACAAATAACAATGATCAACATTGTAAAACGCCGTAAAAATCCAAATGTAGTTTTTGCATATAAAAACAAGGTCTTGAGTAGAAGCACGTTGAGTATGCCCACCATCATCAATGGACCCGATGTAACCCTTATCCTCGTGTTAACCCTTATCCTCGAGTGGCCCGCGTACCTTGATCAGTGCTGAATCCTTTGTGAAAAAAGCACCATTTTTGTATACTTGAAGTTCGTCAGTGCATTTTACGCTTGCGGCCGTTTGTTATTTCACTCACCAATATGCTCAACCCAAAGAATATAAATATGAATATATATATATATATATATATATATATATATGTATATATATGTATATATATATATGTATATCTGTATATATATATGTATATCTGTATATATATATATATATATATATATATATATATATATATATATATATATATAAGGTAATTGGTAAATAAATATACAAAGAAGGCAAATATTGGCAAACTAACCAATATTTTGTTCGCAAGATTCCCATTTGGGAACATGATCTTATCTTAATAACCGCTTATGGTTTAAGCATGACATTTTAGGATTTCTATTCTCGCACGCGAAGACTGCAATTTTAAAATATCAACTCTAAACTCAAATGGGAATTCAATAGTATCAGGTTGCAGTTTAACTCGGGAACGTTCGCTTATTAAAAGATGTCCTTATCTCAAGATCGGCACATCAGATAAGCACGGGATTTTCTATTCTAGCATACAACAAATGTTACAGTTTGTTTTAAGTATCAACTTCAGATTCAAATGTGATTTAACTGTATGACCGCTGCAATCAGATTATACTGTGCTGTAAGTCACACGAGAACCTTTAAAAATATTTCTACAAGATTGTCAAAGCAATATAAATTTTAGTCCGTTAAAAACGAACTAAAGTTTTAGGCCATTTACTATGTTGTTGAATGAGTGTTTTCTTTAAGTCAAACTTTTTGAGTATATGCGGTATTGTGGTAACTATTCATCCCCAACTGTGTATCGAATGGATACGATAACACCTAGTTCGCCGCACCTTATCAATACAAAGGTCCATAAATTTTTTTTTTGCTAGATCGGCCTATTTGTTTCCAAGAAAAATGGAACAAACATATAAACAAACAGAGAGGCAAACTAAGGGAAATATAATATAGATAAAGTTTTTAGAATCTTAAAAACTGGTAAAAGTTATAGACCATTTACTAAAAATAGGTGCTTTTTGCCAAACGTCTAGAGTAAACGTGGTACTGTGGGGATTATGTGTTATTAAGCGCTAACTGTGTACAGAACGGATACCATAACACTTAGTTCGCTGCACCTAATCATAACAAAAGTCCATCAAATTTTCAGTCAGGTCGACTCAGTAGATTTCGAGAAAAACTGAAACGAACAGACAAAGATAACTATAATAAGGATAAACGTTTTAGACTGTTAAGAAGGGGTAAAGGCTTTTACCCCTTGGCTGAAGGTTAGTACTTTATGCCAAGTTTCTAGAGTAAATATCGTATTGTAGTGACTAATCCCCATTAATCACTAAGTTTATTTTTATTCTATTTTCACACCAAACAGGGCACAGTGCCACTTTGAAGTAGGACGCTACTATTGGGGATAAGTTGCAGAGATATTATGACGGAAGATGAGCAGCAAGGTCTCTGTTCACATTACACTTGAACTTCTGCATATCAGTACAGTTGGGGAAGCAGAATCCCTTAAAGAAGGTTCAAAGTCTAGCAGTTCTGTGGAAGAAACTATTGGAGTAGAATGCTTTCTTACACATAGGGATCTCTACTGTGTAGGGGTGGGATTTAGCTGCTTGTCGAGTTTGTCGGAGGTATTTACGTCGAGGGAGTACAAGTGCTTGAAGTTCGTCAGAGCATTCACCATTAAAATACTTGTAGAACAGACAGAGGGATAAAACATTTCGTCGATGGGTCAGAGGCTGAAGCTTAGATGACAGTTCAAGACCTACCAGGTTGGCGACTCTCTTTTGAACCCTATCAAGGAGGGAGAGACTAGTAGCAGATGCACCAGTCCAAATGTGACAACAGTACTCCATACATGGCGAATGGTTGCCTTATAGAGGTACAGGATACTTTCAGGTGTAAGTAGTTTTCTAGCACGGTAGAGAGAGCCCACCTTATTCGCAGCGGCATGTGAATCGAATGGATGCCATAATATTTAGTTCGCTGCACCTTACAACAAATGCTCATAGAAAATTTCAGTCAGACTGGCTCACTAGTTTCTGAGAACAAGTGAAAAAAAAAACCGACAGGCAGACTAAGAGAAATATATATATATATATATATATATATATATATATATATATATATATATATATATATATATATATATAATGTTTTGTTTAAGTCTCAAATGCTATTATTTCTAAACCGAAATACGATGCTGCACTCACTATTAACAAAACTGGATGTCATTTCGTTACATAACAAAAGTTCTGCCAAAGTGAAAATGAAAAGAAATTGCTGGAAACGATAAATGCATCCGTGTTTTCTGTAGTAATTATTTTATGATAGCGACGTTGGTTAAACAAGATGATTAAGTTTTAAAGGAAAAAAAATGGACAAACATATGACATCGAAATAACTGACGTTGCGAAGGAAATTTATCATTAACAATCGTGCATTAGTCTACCAGCTGTCCAACAGTCTCTCTGTCTCTCTCTGTCTCTCTCTGTCTGTCTGTCTGTCTCTCTCTCTCTCTCTCTCTCTCTCTCTCTCTATATATATATATATATATATATACGGCATACTTTCGTTAACACACCGGTACTCGTTAGATCATTTAGCCAGTACCAGGTGATTGGCCAATTAGGAGTACAAGACGCTGTATGTATGAGAACATCGACACTTTCGGCAGCTCCCGCATCTCATCTTGCCTCAATCTCTCTCGACTCTGTCCTGCCGTTGGATCAAGCTGGTTTGGATAGGAGAGTGAGAGCGTCTTATCAGTTATCCATGAGATGATCAGACGGTTTTCGTCGTTCCAATGGACGAACTTTCTCATATATAAGAAACACAAGCATATGCATTGAGGTTTGACAGTTCTCTTGAAGGTTTTCTTTTGAAAAACGTATGTTCTGTTCAATGTATATACGTCTTCGCTTATTCCTTTATAATTAACTTATAGATTCTGTCGGATTTTCATCCACATATTCTATCTGATGCGTTTCTCTATTCATCTAATGTTAGGTATGTGTATGTGTTTATATATGTGTATGTATACGTATACCCATATCTACCGGTACAAATTTTAAACACGGCTGCCAAGTGTAAGGACGGGTAATGTTTTCTGTATTTAGTTTAATTTAGTTTCAGGAAAAGTGGGCAAAAATGGTGGTGCTTCGTGAAAATTCAGATACCTGTGCGATAAATGATGAATTCTATAAAGGAATAATGGTCATCTAGCTCAGAGCCCCGAAGCTTGCGTGTTTTCATACATGTCACTAACCGACTTCATTAGCGATCAAACTAATATTTAACTGTATGCTTAGTATTCTCATGGATTGTGGCAGAGAGGTAAAGCGCACGCGCGCGCGAAAGAGAGAGAGAGAGAGAGAGAGAGAGAGAGAGAGAGAGAGTAATAGATAAGTTCGAAGCAGAGACACTAAAAAGATGAGTAAACAGACTATCATTGCAAACCATTCAAGAAAGATAAATCATGGCAGTTCTCACTAACATCGCATCAAAGATCGTACAGACCTCTTTATCTCGCTCTCTCTCTCTCTCTCTCTTTTTACCTAGAATGACACCATTGTACTACCTTCATGTACAGCTAAACTGTATATAACTTGCATGAAATTCGAAAAAAGCTAATTAACGTTATTATGAAAGCACAAATTAGTATCGGACACAAACCTATTAATGCCATCACAATGCAAACGAAAAGACTAATAGCATAATAGTGGGTTTTTAGGTACTCTTCTCAACACGCGCACATGCATATACATATACGTACGTGTATTAATGTTTGAATGATGACTGGGATAGGTTCTCCGAAAAATTTCACTCACCAATGAAATATTAGGTTGGTGCAAAAATAATGTCGTTTTTTTTTACGTTTAACTTCATATAAAAAAACTACATTTTTTTTGCGCCAAACTAATAAAATAAAATACCATAAGTTGTTTAAAAACATCTGTATATTATTGTCTACTGCTTTGCTTTTTCGTAGCTGAATTGTGTACACACACACGTGCACACACACACACATAGATAATAAATAAATGACAAAAGTATATATTCTAAATTTCATGATGTTGACCATCTTACAATTTATTCTTTTAATTCGGTTGACACTTATAATTCTTGACAGTAAATGTTTCCTAGCGCAAAATCATTTATTTAACTATTATATCAATTAATGAATCTATTTTGTCCTTAACTCATTAGAATAAGTAGCAACTGTCAATCCTATATTATGAAATTTGGAATATAGACTTTCTTCATTTATTTGTTATATTCTCTGTAATCACATTGAGCTTCTTAAATTAAGGATTTGTATATATACAAAGTTGAATATATTTTAAAAACATCATATTTCCACACACACACACACACACACACACACACACACACACACACACACACACATATCGGGAGTGATTGAGAGAGAGAGAGAGAGAGAGAGAGAGAGAGAGAGATGTATGCATGTATATTATATGCATTACATCCAATTGTCTTCGAAGGAGTGATTTATGCTAAACTTCTAAAGTAATTTTGGCAATGTGGTGACTAATCTCTATTAATCCTTTTCAATCCCTAAATGTGAATCGAACAGATACCATAATACTTAGTTCGCTGGATCTCATCATAAAGGCCATACAAAATTTCAGTTAGATCATTCTAGTAGTTTCTGAGAACATTTCTAGTGCTAATATGATACTGTAATGACTAATTCCTATTAATCTCTTACTGTGAATCGAACGAATGCTATAATACTTAGTTCGCTGCACCTTATCACAACAAATCTCCATAAATATTTCAGTCAGGAGGACTCAGTAGTGTCCGAGAAAAAGTGAAACAGACAATCAGACAGATATATATATATATATATATATATATATATATATATATATATATATATAATGAAAATTACAATAAAATTTACCAAAATGATTCAAGATGGGAAAATTAAAGTATATTATAAATATTAAAGAATTAATGTTTATAAAGTAATCTCAACCAGATGTAAAAGCTCGATAAAACCAAATAGGAGATAGAGCTTATAATAAGAGCAAATAGTTAATAAAACATGTTAAAAAACACTTTGAAAAAGAGTTAAAATATATTTACTTTGAAATGGAAACACTAAATAAGTGGATAGTCCTTAATCCGCGGGGTTTCGAAGGAATACTTTCCTTCTCATCAGAAGGTAAGAATTAGCAAAATGCGGGATCGGATTTTGCATGCAAAAGTATTTGAGGAAACTGCAAGTAAGTCAAAGACTATCCATTCACGTGAAACCACCTTTTTCTTCACCCTATTCCCTGTGCTTCACTTTTTGTTAACTATTTGCTCTATCTATCTGTCTGTCTGTCTGTCTGTCTGTCTGTCTGTCTGTCTGTCTCTCTCTCTCTCTCTCTCTCTCTCTCTCTCTCTCTCTCTATATATATATATATATATATATATATATATATATATATAATTCTATAATGATTTAAGCAAAAAAAAAAAAAAAACAAACAAAAAACAAAAGAAAACCGGAGGTTTAAATAATGAAAACATATTCAGCTCTACTAAAGTATTAAGCATTTTCCCCGTTTTTTTTACTAAATATAACTCCTGATATATATGTATATATATATATATATATATATATATATATATATATATATATATATATATATATATATATAAGAGAGAGAGAGAGAGAGAGAGAGTTTTTGTCCATATTGGACAAAAACTCTCACCTTGGAGATGTCGAATAGAAGCAGATTCTCTATAGTTGCCAGAGAATGGGATGCCAATGATGATAATATATCCCAAAATTAACTGATTTATCTCATCTGGACTTGTCTCAGCCTTTTCTTCTCACAACCAAACATTTGTTCCCCAAAGAGATCACCAAAGTAAAAAAGGTGGAACCGATAGATAAAATTATCTGAACGCGTCTCTCTTCCCTCGTCGCGAAGTCTTGGAGAGATCGTCTTACATATTTAGACGCCATTGTTCGTAAAAAATCTAATAAAAAAATCTAAGTCGACTATAAACGTTTCCTTCAATGTAATTTTGGGAGTTTGCCATTTGTGACAAGCCTAACGTCTTACCGATTACTTTGTAACGTGTGATCGTCATCAAAATTGTCAAGTGCCAATTTACTGACAGCCGTTTAATGGATAACATTTGCGCATCTGGTAGTTTTTTTCATGCTAGTTTTAATTTTATTTGGCTTTCCTCTCCTATTTTTAAATATAAGATAATTACGCATTTTTTCAATTTTCTTAAGTTGAACTTCAAATTAAAAGAAAAGCTGAACCGTAAATAACAAAAGCTGAATTATAAATAAGGAAAAGCCGAATTTTCAATTCTTTATAATTGCTTGTTTTTTTTCAAGTTCAAATTAAGGAAAACGAGAGTTCAAAATGCGAACTACTTGATACTTTTTTTTTACCCTTCGTATTGATCCTTTCAGATCAACTGCGTCATGATCTGTTAGTATTCTATTTCTGACACAGAAACTTTTACTTCTGTTAATTATATTACTTATGGAAATTTGGTATCTGTTTCTCTAAATGCAAAACTATACTGTTACTTCTATTAATTGTACTGTGTTATTTATGGAAATATGGTATGTGTCCGTCGAAAGCCGATACTATACTATTAATTCTATTAATTGTGCCATAGGACGCTTGCAGGCAGCGTATCAGTTGGAGTAGCGATCGACCCCACAACTAAAATGTCTACACATGTAAAATACGACAAATGGGAGAAAACGAGAGGACAAAAAGATGAACAACTGAAAAAAAAAAGCGTATTCATTTCGCCGTAAACGAGGAAAACGCAGAGGAATAGGAAAAATCGATCAATGAAAATTCTGGAAACAGTGAGGTTATAGAACATGAAATGTTGTACCGGGACAGCAGCAGAGATTTATAGAACATGAAATGCGGGACACTGAATTACTGGAAAGGCTGTAGATGTACAAATTGGATCCTGGACAGCATAGAATTACGTCACAAGGAGATTGATGTGGACGTCCTTGATGTGTGATGAGATGTCTTAGGTAGGTCCGGTTCCTTATGCGGTTTTAACCGGCTTCCCCCAAAGGAGGAAGTTCCATGGGAGTATGAAATTCATAAGCGGTCCCCGGTCGCATGTATATATCCCTGTTAGGGGAGATGACGACGTTAGGTTTTTACAACTCTTGCAGGCAGGTGTCGACGTCATCCTACATACGGCGCCTAGAATTCCAAAATTGGTCATCCGTCTAGTACTCACCAGACTAAACGTTGCTTAATTTCAGTGACATAACGAAAACCGATGTGCCAACGTGATTATATGGACAGCCTTTACATGGTATTATTTGTTGGTATCCTTCATAGTCGCATCATTTTATCATTGGGAATTAACTTTTCGGTGCTGGTTACTAGACAAGTGCTAGAAATGTTCTCGTCATACCGCCTTTATCAGGCATTACCGCCTCCTTTGAGGAGTAGTATAGTAGAGGTTCCGTTGTCATGATACCATCCTGACAGGAATTACCTGCCCTTTTGGGTACAGTATAGCATATTTTCGTTCGTCATAATACCAACGTCCTAGGCTTTGCCTCGTCCTTATTTGGAAGCAGGGGAGGGAGGGACTCGAGTAGTATGTTATTTTTACAATATACCATCCACGTCATGTACGATTTACCGATAGGATTCCTGTTAAAATATGGTCATATTAAATGCCTGGACTACAAACAAATTTCTGGTTTAAACTAATAAAAATGTTCCTGTTAAAAATGTTGTATAACAAAATTTTTTATTAAGGGTATGGTTTACCAGAAAACATTTGGTTTAATATGTGGTGAACCAACAAGTTTCTAATAAAATATGTGGTTTGTCAACAATTACCGCGTTAACGATGCGGTGCGCAAACAAAATTATCATGAAGTATGCCGTCTACCACCAGAATTCTCGTTAAATGTTCATGCTTGCCATAAGGTTAAATATGCGGTCCACCAACAAAATTCATGTTAAATGTTTGGCCAAATAAAAATTCTTGTAAAATATTCACTGGCACACACTGACAATATTATCGTAAAATATGCGATCTTGTTAAACATGTGCTCTTCTAGCAGTCTTTTATGTGAAATATGCAGTCAGAATTCTAGTTGAATATCCAGTCTACAAACAAGATTCTTGTACTTCAGTGGTCTATAATCAAACATTTTGTTAAATATGTGATCCATCAACACGATCCTAGTAAACTATATTATGTACAAACAAAATGATCGTAAAACGTCCCTACTAACTACAACCCTGTGAAATATATAGTCTGCTGACAAAATTCTTGTAAAATATGACGTCTATTATGAATCCAAATTTCTACTCGTCATTTTCTATCGCTCTTACTCTTTCTTTCTCTCTGTACCTATATATATATATATATATATATATATATATATATATATATATATATATATATATATATAGTAGTAAGTTGGAGAATATATATGGCAATTAAGCTCCACAGAATATTCCGCGTTTCATCCACGTAAGGATTCATCAGACTTAAGCCTGATTGAATCCTTGCGTGGATAAAACGCGGAATATTCTGTGTAGCTTGATTGCCATATATATTTTGTAACTTACTACCTAGCTCTACCTACGTATTGAGAACTGTTGAAGTAAATACTTAAAATTTACGCATAAATTTATACTTCCGCATATAATTTATGTGATTAAATTAAGTAATCATATATATATATATATATATATATATATATATATAATTATAAAACTCAAATGACATTGTAACGAGTGATGTAACCCACTTGCCGGTTTACGACATCCGGTTGCGCATGCGCGCATAAACTCTAGCTCATAACAATGTAAACAAATAAACGCAAATCGCTTCTTTTGCAGATTTTGACGTGCGCACTGAAATAATAACGTAATAATTTCGAAATTATTATTTAACATGGGAAGAGTGGGGGTGTTTTGCAACTATTCTTTATTACAACTATACTGTCACTATTTTCTTACAACTAAACAACTTTAACCCGTTGACAAACTGTTGTGGGAGACTCACCCTCCAAATGGACTGTTCTATCCATTATATAAACCATAGACCTTTTGATCCCAGGTGTGGATTAAACACCAGAGCGACCCTCGCCTGCTCGGTTACGTTTACTATTCTTTTCAGTTATAACCTTTTTACGTTGTTGTTCCAGTAATACATTGTTTAAACTCTATTCCGCTATTCCGTTATTCTGTTTTCTTTGTGGCTTATAGTAAGCCATAACACAAACATAAGAACAATTGTAGTAAAGCCAAGACTACTACTACTACTACTACTACTACTACTACTACTACTATTACTACTACTACTACTACTACTCTCCATCCGTCCCTTTTCCTTCCTTCCTTCTTTTTTTATTTTTTGTTTACATTTTTAGATACAAAATAGTTGTGTGAGAAGGGTGAATTTGTTGACACATTTACTAATCTGTTTCAATATTAGTTTTATTTTATTTATTTAGGTTTTATTTTTTTGCTTCAGGTTTTATTAATTATCTTTTTTTAGATTTTAAGTTTCTATAACTTGGTTGAAGGATTCCAATATGGGTTTTTCATTCTTATAGTCCTCATCGGTAGGTTCATGTGCGTTTTTGCTGCTAATTGACTTTCGTCAGCGTTTGATTCGTAGGAAAATCATGTTTAATGTTCAATTCTTGAGCGATTATTCGGAAAAATAGGTAACTTTACACGAATAGGGAGGATTATTTTTCATGTTTGAGTGATCCGTCCGTGATTTTTCATTTTAATATACTAATATACTTTCATAGAAATGTTTCTGTTATGCCAAAAAAAACCCTATTTTCTTTACGTCACGAGTGTCATACTCATACATGACTTCCATAGCTAATATAACTTACTGACCCAACGGGTCACGGGTAGTCTAATATATATATATATATATATATATATATATATATATATATATATATATTAAAAATCTGGTTATTGAAAATTTATTCAGTTTTAAAAAAAAAATTATTAACCTGTAAGAAAGGTATACAAATTTTTAATTATCCGACAAGGAATACAAATAAACAAGAAAAAAACTTATTTCATTGAGTTTCAAAAGATATAATTTTCATATCATAGAGAAGAGGTTTGCAAAATATACAACAAATTTTGCAGTTTAATGCATCACAGGAAGCAAACAATATGAAATAATTCATACTTGCATAAAAAAAGTCATTTAAAAGTTAGTGACATTTTATGAGAAAGCAAGAAACGGGGGAAAAAGGGAGAAAACGAATGTGGTAAAAATCCAATGAGAAAGAAAGTAAAATCCAGAATAGAATGGATCTGAAATGAGTCCATTGAACATCCATTTGTAGTCCATAAGAAAACAGAATTACAAATACACAGAGAAAATTATAGCTTCTAGAAAATAACATCAGATCATGGAGAAGTGCAATTCCATTTTTTTTTAAATATAAAACTTTTTCTTTTAAGTAACAGATAAGGCAAAAGGAAGTGTTAAAGTGGAGATTCAAATTGAACTTTAAAATGCATGTATTAAACTATGTGTTCTATTTCAACATTCACCGATCCAACGCTGTGTATCGTAGTTCCTTTCTCTTTCATTTTTTATTCTCGTTATGGCCATGTTGTCTCTCACACATTGACAACTGCTGAGGGGAGCACCAGTTCACAAGCATAAAAGCATAAGCAACACAAGATAAACAAGAGACTGCATACACAATCAGCAGTTGCATTCTGTGTGTGTGTGTATGTGTGTGTGTGTGTGTGTGTGTGTGTGTGTGTGTGTGTGTGTGGCATCATTAAATCTCTGAACGCTAAGATTAATATCTGGTGAGGCCGTGTTTGTTCATCTCTTCATCTCGGCATCCTAAAGACTTCGTAATCTGGTCCAAACCGCAACCTGCCGTCAATTGTTTCCAACTGTAAACTCTCGACGGTCGGAGAATGTCGTAAACTGTCGCCAAAGCTCAACCCTCCCACTCTTAAACTACCCGTAAATATATTGGCTTCTATGCCCAATCCTTTGTCCTAGTTACTGCCAGACATTGATTAACCATCCTATTCCAGATGACTTTTATGTGCTTTTGTAAACCGCATCCCACATTGTCTTCCTACTAACCTCACTTCCCATACTCAACTATTTCCTTTTTTGTTATAGTAATCTTTCTTTCTTTTCAATCACTTCGGATGGAATGTGCATATCACACACACACACACACACACACACACACACACACACACACACACACACACACACACACACACACACACACACACACACACACGCGCGCATACACACATATATATATATATATATATATATATATAAATGGAGGTTGTCAGTGGGTGTATTTTATTTTTCTTAAAGGTATATTAATTAAAATACAGCAATGTCATTTTTTTTTTCATTTAAAAATATAAGTTAACATGAGACAATTCCATCCTACGGCGGAAATGGTCCCTATTAGCCTCGCAGATACCTCATACAAGATTAGTATACATAAATGATTAATAAATACTCACCGTTCTTAAATAGCAGAATCTAAATATAAAACCAAATTTAGCCGACTTCTAAAAAAACACAAAGCATATTACAGTCAAGATTTTTGTATATAAATATCCTGCACATGGACAGCCTCATTTCCGTTTTTCTAATGACTCTAGTTTATTCTAAGGAAGAACGCAGGATGTTATATATATAAATATACATATACATTTATATCAATATATATATATACATATATATATATATATATATATATATGTATATATATATATAAACAAAACAATTATCGTGTTTCATGTTTTAACCACTATACTTAATCATAATACATCTTTAGAATCATACGTGGAATACACAAGCTAATATAAAGTAATATATGCTGCGAAAATTTAGAGTTGATAATTAAAGCACATAATAACAAAATATTAAATAAAAGCAATGAAAACAACAACAAAATAAACAATAAAAAAGTGGACACCATGACAAAAATAAAACTAATACAAAGGACACACATATAACTAGTAGAAATAATAATAATAATAATAATAATAATAATAATAATAATAATAATAATAATAATAATAATAATAATAATAATAAACCAACTCCGGACAACGACAACCATACTAGAAATAAAAATAAAAAATTCGAATAATGAAGAAGATAAATGCAACTGCAAATCCCGCACACCTTGCCCACTTCAAAATAAATGTCTGACCAAAAGCATAGTTTACCAGGCCACAATATTTGCGAAAGAAAACCCGAATAACAAAAGAAAAATATTGCGTAGGTATGACTTCCTTAGATTTCAAAACCAAAAATAATGATCACAAAAGTACATTCAAAAATAAAAAAAACACCGAATGAAAACAACTCTAACAAACAAATACTGGGAACTCAAAGAAAGCGGGCGTTCGCCGGTAGTCGAATGGAAAATAATAAGATAAGAAAACACATGTAGAGACCTAGACAATCCATGTAGATTATGCCTTCATGAAAAATTTGCTGTCCTATACTTTAAAGAACCCTAACATCTATTAAACTGTAGGAGAGAAATAGCGAACAGCTGTGTTCACAGGTTATACTTTACTCTAGGATAGCGATACAAAATAATTTTTAAACTAACAATAACAATAGAATATAAACAAATAAAATAAACACACACACACATACATACACACACACACACACATATATATATATATATATAAAACTAACATTAAAAAACCCATTTAACCTAGATTTAAAATAGGTCAAAACACTAGATATCTACGCTCTCCGCTAAAATAGCGCACACAAAGAAACGGGTGAACCGGAGGTCAACTGGGTCTTTGTCCTATTAGTGCCTGCTCATTGGCTAATTAGGAATGGTGTGGTGGAAACTAGAAAGCTGATTGGCTAACTAAAAACTCACTAAAAGGTGCGTATATAAAAACGCGAGACAACCACAAAATCCTCGCATAAGCCTGATGAATCCTAGCTTGGATGAAACGCTGAATATTCTATGTAGCTTAATTGTCATATATATTTTATACCTTACTACCTAGCGCTACCTATGTATTGAGCACTCTTGAAGTAAATACTTAAAGTTTTCGTATAGATTTATACTTTCGTATATTAATTTATGTGATTAAATGAAATAGTCATATATATATATATTTTCGCGTTTAAATTAAAAGATATATCAAAATTTGAATTTAACTTTAAGTATTATGGTATCTGTTCAGTGCACATTTACCTATAAGTATGGCAAAAACTTATAATTCAATCGTTGTAAGTTTTTTTCAAATATAAACAATTATAGATAGAACGATTCATAGAAATCTATCTCTATTCTTTTTCATATTAATATACTTTCATAGAAATGTTTCTGCTATGTCACAAAAAAAAACTAGTTTCTTTACATTACAAGTGTCACGCTCATACATTAATTCCATTGCTAATATAACTTACTGACCCAAATGGTTACGGATAGTCTAGTATATATAACAAGAAAATGGATGGTGAACATAAAAATTGAGTTATTTACAATATTTATTAATCCATACAATATTCAAAAAAATGAATAAACGTATTTGAACCTTGATCTGTGGATCTTTAAAGATAATCTCTTTTCAATACAGAAGATACAACTCAGTAAACATTGTAATATTTTTAATTGTAAGCATGGGTTTGACAAAAATATATATAAAAATAATCTTTTCAAAGCAAAAATCTAAAGAAGAATATAAATATGATCATTAGAGTTACCCTCCACAGAGTTCAAATGACAGAATTCGACATCTGATAAAATGAGCAACCAAAAATATCGAGAGTTCGTACAGAAATACAACATTTGAATAAAAGTCTTGCAATAAAGTATTATATCATATATTTTATTTAAACGCGATGCCGAATTTGATATCATTTTCCCTTTTTTCGTTGGATAGCTATTTCCAATTTTTTGATTGCCAGCAAATGATACGAATTTTTTTTATATAAATATATTCTACTTATTCGTGTCAGATTTCTTTGGCTTCGAAATTGAGAATAAATGAAGGTATACTATATATATATATGCATATATATATATATATATATATATATATATATATATATATATATATATATATATATATATATATATATATATTAATTTAAAAAAATCTGTGGACCATCTAGGCGTTTTTGACTGCTTGCTTGCTTAAATCTGGTCTTCGACGATCAGGCGATTCCGTTTTTCCAAAAAAGTAAATAAAGAATCGAAATGAAGGTATAAAAACTATATATATATATATATATATATATATATATATATATATATATATATATATATATAGATAGGTAGATAGATAGGTAGATAGATAGATAGATTTATTCATTTATTCAATAAGAATATACATCAGTTAGGAGTGTTGTAAAAGTGAGGATTTTTTATGATATGGTATTTCGAAGCCTAATGCTTCCCATCGGAAGAGTGGAAAAGATACTAAGTATTTCCGTGATATAGGAGGAGTATAGTTTGTATAATATAGTGCATGCATGTATACAGAATATCTGTCATAGTAGATTTAATGTATGTGGACAGTATGTGTGTTTAAATTCTCAGTGGGAATATAGGGTAAGTTGGTTGAAAGAAGTTGCTTAATTAAACATATGTGTATATGTGTTGTAGGTGTGAAAGGGTTTTTTTTCCTATGTTGGTATATGGTTTAAAGGGCGTTTTTTATATTCAGCTTGCCAGTTGTAATATTAATCTGCCAATATATATATATATATATATGTATATATATATATATATGTATGTATATATATTGAGTAAAACAATTCATAATTTTGAATTAAAAATCAGTTTCAAAAGGAAAACAAACAAAATCAATAGATTGTAGGAACATTGTTTTCTTTGAATAGTATTAATACATTTACTATTACATTAAAATAAACTCAGCTCTTCAAACTCTAGGCTTAATTCCCTCCTCCTCCCTCTCTCTCTTTCTCTCTCTCTCTCTTTCTATCTCTCTCTCTCTCTCTATATATATATATATATATATGTGTGTGTGTGTGTGTGTGTGTAATATAGCGCTTACAGGCGGACTATTATCGTGCTGGGTTCGAGTTCTCTTGGAGTTTGCGTCACGTTCATTAATATGTATGGTAACGTTAGATCTTATGTCTTTTTCATCTAACTATCGATCAAATTATAGAATGAACTAAACTCTAAAATATTGGATGAGCAACAAAACTAGATGGAAAACTATTACATATTAGGATCCCTTCGATTAAGTTAGCTAGTATGGATTTTGACTGGAGTTACACTTAGTTCATGGTAACTCAGATCTCTAAAACAGAATCATTTTGTAGAGTCAAATGAAAGATGGGTGACATAAAGTCCATGCAGAGGAGCAGAAGTCAACCGTCCAAGAAAAAATAGACCACGAAGAAGACCTCATTTCGGGCGGAGAGAATAGTAAGGTTTTAAACTAGTTTCCCAAGGAAACTGTGTAAAGAAGACACTGCCAATATTGGAGGAAACTTAATTCAAATCCATTATTACTTCAACGCATGTCCTTGCGCGTCACCTATTTTGTTAAGTTAGAAAGTTAAATTTAAGACGTAGTAAGATGACATTAGACTCCTTAATCTGTCGGACTGAGTGTCAAGAACGGATCCGTGAAAGTACTTTCTACCCAGTCCCCTTGCAGCCGAAGCTGCTAATAGATTAATCCCCATCACGAATAATGAGGTTATGGCTCCTCACAGTTGGGATATTGTATCTATAAACGTTGCTGCCAGGAACTGACGAATCAAATTAGTTCACGTTCTGCTATCAACCAATCAGAAACCAGAATTGCATCATAAAAGTTAAACCTTTTTTAGCAACCTTACATTTTTTTTTTCGTGTCAACACGGGAAGAATCTTTTGCTCTTTGGCTACAAAATTATAAAGCCCGGCACCTGTACAGAACGGCTGTCTACCAAGAACTCGTCATCTTCAGGACTTGTATAGAACAACTAACCATCGGAAACTCTTCTGAAACTAAAGATGGCTTCCAACTCAAGATCTTTCCTAAACATGGTCCCAAATAGTGGCGATATGCCTTGTTTGACGTGAGCGTGAGTAAAACACAAAGGTAAAAAGACCCACGTATAAACGTCCCAGCATATGTATAAAGACGTTTATTTTGTTTCTATTTACTTGCGTTCTCATGAGGGCAGAGTCAGACAAAAGGTGAGTTCTCCTTCATTGACCGAGGAGAGGACAGACCAAATACAACATCAGAACCGATACTAAGCCTTGCTCCTAGCTAAAAGCCTAAGGAAAAAAATGACGTTTACTTTGTTATTGAAAATGTTACACTCCGAAATACCACCAGTCTTTCTCTGCTTATTCCGGCATAGATTTCAGTGGCACCCAATTTCTACTTGCCAATGAAGACGTCCTGTTGGGTGTTTGCATAGTCCTTGTTTCCTTGCAGGATGTATCCATTTTCTCTCATTTGAGACTTATGCATCTGCATATCGTAGAAAGACGAATGTTAGTACTCCTGTTTTTCCGGATTTCCAACAAAGTGTGTAGCCATAAGCGGGGGTGGGTGCTTACGTGGATAATTACATTCTGGTGTTTGCGCCGAAAGTGCCTTTTCTTTGCTAATTGTCCATGTGTAACGAAACAGCTTCCCTTTTATCAAGATTAGTGTCACGTATAATTCCCATCACGTTCCTTAATGGATAACTCTCTACCCAACCACAGTCAAATGAGCTGATTGACTCGAACAGATTCGCGAATTGTTTTTTTCCCTTCGTGTTTTGATCCAATGCGCAGGTGATGCCAATCTGTTCATAATGAAGAATCGCTATCTGTCCGTAACCAAAAGTACGTTCAATTTTTTTATAAAAGTATTACAATAATTTTTTATTCATTTATTTTTTACCAACTTTAATTCTCAATATCCAGAATTATTTAATACTAACATGGCAACCCGACATTGCCCGGGAACATGCACACAAACCTTGAATGAGCTTTAATCTACGCTCCCCCTCCCTATAAATCTTTCATAAAGAAAACTCGTCTAACTACAACCACTGTCATTAGTTTACCTTTCTTTATCTCTACCTAAAACTAAACGAAACTTCTATGACTAATATTTTCCCCTAGAACTGCCCGACTGCGAAACACACTACCGCTGACTACAACATGGTTGTTTTCAAGTCCGATGTAAACAAATACTTGTTGGGCCGCCCTATTAAATAATCAAATTCTGCCCAACTAACAGAATCGTTAGCCAATCATAACAATGTTGTGTCACCGTTAACCTGACATTCATTTTATCCTCATCCTCGAGTGGCCTTTGGGCTTTGATAGGTGGAGATATCTTCGTAAAAAAGATGAGTTTCTTTTGTAACTTCTATATTTTCCTACCTTTCTCTATCCCCTTTTCTCTCTAATCACACTTGCTCATTCACCTCTTCTACTTCTCGCTCTCCCTAATTATTTCAACCCATTCATTCTCCTCTGCCAAAAAGGATTTCTATCCGGAAAGAGGACAATACTACAGACACTAGTCTTTGTTCAGAACCTGAACTCAAAGAGAGTTTATTTTACTTCGAATTTCAAACAAAAATTTGCTGTAAACACCGTTCTAAATGTCACCCACTGACAAACTGTGTTTTTACCAACTCCGCAAAAGAATGAATATTACAAAGAACACCAACGTGTATTCTATCCGAGGTAATTCAGGGAAAGAATATATCAGCTTAGTGGGTATATCTTGTGTAGTTTCTGACTTTTAGCTGGATGCACACAGAACTGTTCATATCTACACCATACGACTCTCATAAAATATCAACAACCAAAATATCTACACCATACAAATATCTATAAACAAACTATCCACACTATCCAAATATCTACAAAGAAAATATCTACACCTTACAAATATCTACAAAGTAAAATATCCACACAATACAAATATCTACAAGGAAAATATCTACACCATCCGAATATCTACATGTAAAATATCATACAAATATATACAAAGAAAATATTTACAATATATCAATATCTAAAAGGTAAACGGTCTACACAATACAAATGTCTACATAGAACCATCGATACAATACAAATATATCTAAATAATTTATCTACACCATACTAATAAGGAAACTGCGCCAAACTAATAAGGAAAATTTCTACACCATACAAAAGTCTCTAAATCATATCTCTACACTGTGCAAATATCTAAAAACAAAATATCCACACCAAACCAATATCTACAAGGATAATATTTACACCATACTAATATCTCTAGGGTAAATATCTACAAAATGCAAATATCTCTAGGGAAATATCTACACCATACAAATATCTACAACGAAAATGTTTACAACATACAAATATCCACAAGCAAAATATCTACACTATACCAATGTCTACAAAAGATATCTACGCCATTTAAATATCTGCACATAAAATGATCTACACCATACAAATATCTAGAAGTGAAATATCTACGCCATACAAATATATACAAGGAAAATATCTACACTATACAAAGATCTACGAGTAAAATATTTTTATTTCAATATACGAATATTCAGATCAAGCAAGGAACTTTCAATTCTGTGTGCATCTGCTCTGATGAAAGAAATATGCCAATCGATTTACGAAAAAACAACAAAACTTATATTAGTTTAAATTAGCGTAAACTCTCTATGCGTCAAAATAGATAAACTGAGTTTACAGCGATTTCAAGTTGAATAATTGAGTGAAGTGAACACACAGTCTCTTGTTTAAACTTTGGAGTCAGAGCTACAGGTGCTCTAACCACCCATTGTTTCGAAATAAATTTATAGTCTTTTCCTTGCTCATGTACCGTGTTGATTGCGTGTACCGTGTAGATGGCATAACAAAGTAAATTCATGAGATGCAAATTGCAATGCAAGTGTAGATATCATACCAATGTACATCACTGATATGTGGATAACAAGTCAATATAAAAAATTAAAATTAAGAGTTTCTGAATTATTTTTTAGATGAGGATGATAAATTGTATTATCTTTATTATTCGAACTATTATTACTCTCATCTTGAGTGTAATTCTTACAACGTTTCAGTCGATGTAACCTCCAGCCTTTTTCAGATCTCACTATTTGTGCTAAAGGCACAACGAAAATTCCAAGAGCAATGTTTCTTACCTAGAACTGTCCGTTGTGGAACACAATATCGTGGGACTGCTTCCCAGCTGACTATAACATGTCTAATTCAAACAAGTTCTTGTTGAGCTATCCTTTTACATAATTAAATTATACACAAGTTCCGTCATCACTGATCATTACGGTGGTGTCTCACCGTCTAACTAACACTCATTAACCTTTATCTTAGAGTGGCATGCGGATCTTGATAAACGCTAGACTCCCAAGTAAAAAAAAATTGTATCTTGTCCAAATTTCGAATGGAATCCTATATTGAATCCACATAATCGTTACACTAACTATGGTCGCGTAAAGGTATTTAAACAGTTCGCAATTATATTCTTAATATCGCCCGTGCTGTTAATTGAGCCTTCAACCTTCAGAAGAGTACCACTTGGAACTGAACCTTACCCTAGATAACTGACAACACAAAAGCATAGTCATTCTTTTTCATCTACCCTCACTTTTGAAATACTAAAATTTTGTTTACATGTTAATTTATGCATGCCTTTATTAATTTATCATACACATCTGTTAAGCACGTGGGTATGTCAGTTTCCATCTTTATTAAGCTTTTGCCATTTTATTGTGAAAACAATGCTACTTAGTATTTGAGTGAACGAGAAAGTAACTAAGATGAATATATTCATGCATTGTTTTTATTAGCATAAAAAATATAATTTGCTTTGAACGCATGCTGAATATCCTATATGTTTACTGTTTTCAAATTACACACACACACACACACACACACACACACACATATATATATATATATATATATATAAAGAAATGTGGGCACTTCGTATCACGTAAACTTTAGTGCAAACTTTTTAAAATTTAAACTGTATTTTTAAAAATGACTATGAAGAAAGAAATTGAGGACATTCGTCCAACAATATATCTTTATTTAGACAACACCCGTGAAGAAAAATGTATATATATATATATATATATATATATATATATATATATATATATATGACTACTTAATTTAATCACATAAATCAGTATACGAAAGTATAAATTTATGCGTAAACTTTAAGTATTTACTTCAAGAGTGCTCAATACATATGTAGAGCTAAGCATTTCAGCCCGGTGTTGGCCGGATGTTTGTAGGTGTATGTTGAGCAAAAAAAAACAAAAAAGAAAAAAGCGGTCAATTTTGTTAACTTTGACCCCTATTATGACCCCTTAACAGTTATTGTTTGGGGCTCAAATCAAGTTATTAAGTTAAATCCATGTCCAAGGAACCTATATCTAAAATTTCAAGTGTTTAGACCCAAAAGTGTCGGAGAAGTTTGGTAGAGTTTTCAAAGGTCAAATCGTTGAACTTTGACCCCTTACTCGCCAAATTGCTGGCCGAACAAATCCCAAATCTCAGTACCCTGTATATCAAATTTCGAGTCTGGACACAAAAAATTGACAGCGACATTGCGTAGGGAAATGTACACGCACAGACACACAGATACACAGATACACAGATACACAGACAGACAGACAGACAGACACTTTCAATTTTATATATATATATATATATATATATATATATATATATATATATATGGGGGGCATTGATAATTGGACTTATTACTACTACTATTCTCATTTTAGTTGTTACATGCGGCCGGATGTAAACACGCTGGATGTTACAGGGACATGAATATTAACGACAATGATTTATTTTAGAATTATATGTTTTCTTTCCTATGTCTTAATAAAAATATAAAAAAACCCATCTTTTTCCGCATAAGAGGGGCGCGCAATAAGTAATACCCCTAACCCACTTCCCACAGCAGTAGAGCAACGAAACTTGGCACAGTTATTAATCTTTCTCTACATAAGAACCACCCAGAGTTATGCATTTCCCCCATCGTTTGATGGAGCTCTGGCGACCGTTTTTGTAGAACACCCCAGGTTGGTCCTCCAATCACGACGTGACTTCAGAAATCAAGGCTGCGTCATTTGAGAATCGCTTCCCTTTCAAAAACAACTTCATGGCTGGGAAGAGGTGAAAGTCAGAGGGTGCAAGGTCAGGAGAGTAGGTAGGATGGGAAGGATTTCATAACCACACGCCCGTGCTTTTGATCTAGCGACATGCGAGTTGTGGACCGGAGCATTGTCCTGCAGGAGGAGGGTACCTTTGCTGATCTTGCCCCGCCCCTTGATTTTGATAGCTTCCCTTAATTTCCTCAAAAGTGAAGCATAATAGGCTCCTATAATTGTGGTACCCTTTGCCAGGAAATCTGTCATCACTAATCCGTCCTGGTCCCAAAAGACTGTGAGCATGACCTTGCCAGCGGAGGGTTGCACTTTTGCCTTCTTTGGAGGTGGTGAGTCCCAGTGCTTCCACTGCATTGACTGGGCTTTGATCTCTGGATCATAGTAATGGACCCAGGTTTCATCCTGTGCAATCAGTCTTTTGAAAAACTTTGACTCATCTTCTTGGCGCATTTCCAAATTCATCCTCGAGCACTCGACGCATTCTCCCTTTTTGAATGGTGTAAACAATCTGGGAATCCATTTGGCAGATACCTTATGCATATGCAAATGGTCATGAATGATAGTTTCCTGTACTAATCTTGACATCTTCGGCTATTTGACGAATAGTAATGCGCCGATCTTCCAAAATGGCGGCCTCAACTTGACGGACAGATGCCTCATCAATGGCAGAAGGGGAGCGACCATGTGTGGGAACTGTTTCCACAGACTTCCGGCCATGTTTGAATTCGCGATGCCAGCGTTTCACAAGGTCATATGATGGGACATTTCACCATAAGTTTCTTTCATTTCATCCAAAGTCTCCTGTGGTGTGCGTCCTTTAAAATACAAAAATCGGATCTGCTCGACAGGCGCCATTTTACACCTGACTCAGTTCAAACACCTGTAAAACAGAAATCACAATTAGTTCAGAGCTGTAATTTGCCACATAGCCCGTAGAGATATAAATCATTGCACATGGAAAATTTCAGATAGATCAGACAAATGGAAGTGGATCGGGGCATTACTTATTGCACGCCCCTCGTACGTGTGTGTCTTTCTAAATCTCATGTATAAATGTCAAGGTAACTTTGGTTACTAATTTTTAGCAATGATTATTGCCTTTAATTGAATATTTATGCAGCAAACGTCGGTTGGCAATGAATAAGACAATATATTATTCTATTACTGCAGGTGCGTACGTAGCGTCAGCTATTTTACATATATTATTGCACCATCCACCCGTTATTTTTTTTTTATTTACAGCGTGGGACAACGGGTAAAATATTATCTACCACCCACAAAAAGTTATTGAGACAAATATACCATTTCTCCAAGTAAGCATAATATCATATATATCTTAATAGAATATATGTACGTGCTTATAACATAGCTGTTTTCAAGTCTAATATAAACCAGTTCCTGTTGAAATAAACTCTTAAATATAGAAATGCAGCTCAAGTCTATAAATTAAAGATAAAAAAAATAAAAACATCAACAATCAGACAAACATGGCACTTGTAACCAGAAGCACTATACTCGAGTCTTACCCTCTCATAGACTCTTCAGTAGGAAACATCCAAACCCGGGATTCTAAACCCAAGTCACCTGTATGTGAGACCACAACTCAACCCACTGAACTATCGACATGCACACAGAAACGCTGATAGACATGTCACGGATATCAAACACTATATTGAATGGCAGATTGTGGAGGGGGATTTACCTTACACAATACCAAGTGGCTGCTTTCCAACTAACTATAACATGGCTGCTTTCGAGTTTAACGTTAACAAGTTCCTATTGGTCTGTCCTCTTAAAAACAAAACACTACTAAAGTTTCACCATTACCTATAATTATGGAGTTGTCTCTTATCTTCGAGTGCCCCCCCTCTAGTAAAAGAAGACTATAATCATCCGACTGTTGCGAACCAATGTCTCAATTAGGTGCTCTCTGTCGTGTCATTCAACAACTTTTAGAATATTTTAATGTTTTCATTAATGGGTTTTTACAATAATATCGTAAAATCTGAATAAACAAAAAAAGACAGTGTATCACTCATACATTAAGCATTAATCATTATAAAAAATAAATATATAAATAAAATATATCAATAAAAAATAGTCGTGTGAGGTTTATGGTGAGAGCTTGAGTTCCATGTGTCAGTTTATTTTTCCCGAACAACACACACATACACACGCCCACATAACATATTTATCCTAAAACTTTTATGAACAAATGTAGAAGCGATAAGCAATGTTAGAATAAATATTTCTGATTACTCTTTCACTTTGTAAAATGTAAAATGAAGGATCCAATCTGCACGAAAACATCATCAAAATGTGTGGCCTTTTATTTTTAATTTCATGTTGCCACATGAATCGGCGATGTAATTTGTGTTAATTGATCGAACGCACTCTTATTTGACATGTGGTATATTCACGTTTGACACACCGGTTCCCGCCAGATCACCTAAGTTAAGCAACAGTGAGCCTGGCCAGTACCAGATGGGTGACCATTTGAGACTTCCAGGTGGTGTATGTGCTCTCTGCATTGTTTCTCGTCGTCCAGGGCTTCTCCTTGCCACTGGACTCAAGCAATTCCGATTTAGGAGAGGGGTGGTTAGCTATTGTGCAACCCTTGCAGCGCAATTATACGCTCAGCTGCCCCTACCGGGGGTATACTTTGTCTTTTGAGACTGGACGGAGGCATCGACTCTTATTTGAGTGAATCGCCTATGCTTTTTTTTTTTTAAATTTTAGCATTTTTATTGTACAAATATGTTTGTCTTGACATAATTTGGAAAGATAATTTACAAAAAAAAAAGAAAAAAAAGAAATCTAATTTAAAAAAAAGTTGACGGTGATTCATGTGAATCTTAGAAGTTGTGTCTTATTAAATTTTGTTAACGGTGCCGAAGGAGAGAGTGACAGTACATTCAAATTACTTTTATTTTACATAGGAATCACCACTTATCAAGGCCCGGATACCACTCAAGGATAAGGGTTAAAGAGTGTACAGTAGTCAATGCGATAATATTGTAGTAATCGTTAGTAGTAAAAATTGGGTAAATTAGATTAGTTAAGGGCACGGCTGATCAAGAATTTGTTTACGTCGGCCTTGAAGACTACCAAATTGTAGTCAGCTTGAAAGCAGGCAAACGGAAGAGAGTACCACAGGCGTGCAGTTCTAAGAAAGAAGCTTTGTTCATGGAATCTACGTTTATGTTTAGGCACAGATAAAGAGTGAGGGAAATTATTGATAGTGGTTTCAGCTAGACTGGTGTTTTTCGTAAAAGCTTGGCGAGGGGGGTCCATAGATTGGGGCTCAGACGAGCACTTGCTATGAAAATAACGATAAAGCAGAGACAAGCTTGTGGAAAGAGGTTGTAGGGAAGAGAAAAGGGCATCCTTTACTAGGTTACGAAGTCGATTTTGAACTCTGTCAAGGCAGGATAAGTTTTTCTATCAGCTCTTGCCCAGATGTTACTGAGTAAGTTCTTTTCCAATGTCTCTAAATTTAATTACAAATCAAATATTAATTTCTTAATGAGTTAAATTGAAAAATAATCGAAAAAAAATCAAATTAAAAAAATATTTGTAAGGAATCACATACTGAAGAGATTTATGTGTCTTTTATTAAAAAGGCTATTTATCACAATAATAAGGTTGGGATCGACTTTACTTTATATATTACTAGGCTGGGTGCCTGACGTTGCCCGGGTGTTTGTAGGTGTATGTTGAGCAAAAAAAAAAAAAGTTGTAATAGGCAGGCTCGAACCCGTGACGCGAAGGCGGAAAGGAAAGTGGAGATGTGTGTAAGGGTGTTGGTTGAGACAAAAAAATAAAAAAAAAATAAAAGTAAAAAATAAAAATAAATAAAAAGAAGGAAAATTGTGAGCGCAAAAAAGGTAGTAAGCAGGTTCGAACCTGTAACGCGAAGGAGGAAAAAAAGTGAAAATAAAAAACGTGACGTGTTTGCTGTTGCGCCCATCGCCAAACCAGAACTTATGTAGGTTTAAATTAAGACTACACAATCGAAAAAAGCGATGAATTTCGAAAATATTGGCGAAAAAAAGCGACCTATCCCTGTAAAAAAGTGCCCAGTTGAGGGTGAAGGAATTAATATTTTTGGCCAATTTTTCGATATTTGTCATCCGAACGATCGAGCTTAAAAATGATACCGATTTCGTTAAAATCCGTCGCCTCTATCGAACTTTCTAGACAGATAAAAACGTATATACATACATTTAAAAAGACAGGTGAGATTTATATTATAGAGTCCTGGCGTTGTTTGAGTCAATTGAGGAAGCAAAGCAACTACTGCCCCAAGCTCGAAACACCACATAAGTGTTATTACAAAATGCTTACATGTAAATCGCAAAAATGTAACATTACCAATACGTTGTAGTCTCAGTCGCAAAGTAGACAAAGAATAGAAAAGAACTTTTTTTGTTGTTGTACAACAAAATTTATTTCGCCATTCCCCCGCCACGCGTGACCTCGTTACGGCTTTTACGTCATCCACGTCTCTAACGTGATCGTCTTCTCGAATGTGTTATCTCCTTTTTATAGTCTTCTTGTTCCTTACCGTGACGTCAGTTCGTTCACAGCTTGGTATTTGCATATAGCCGTCCGCACTGTTTTGCATAAATACTTTAGACTTTGTTTGAAGTCATGAATTTATAACTAATAAGAGACTATGAGATTGAGTTCGGTAAATGTAATTTGTCATATTATATACGCAATATAATCATGACTAGTATTATTAGCATCATCAATATATTACTACTGCTATTATTAGTAATAGTAGTGGTAACAATATTATAATAATAAGACGTATAGGGATGCTGGATGACACGTGCTGGGAGTTTGTTTAAAGTAAAGATGGTTTGCGCAGAAGCAGTCTCACTCTCTCGCCCAAACCAACCAGAAGAGACGTTACAAGTCTGTCTCTGCTCTATGGTTATTTTCATAGCAGATTCAATCTAGACCCCCCGCCCCGTAAAACGTTTGCTACAAACACTATCAGTCATTTTCCTTACTCTCTGTCGCTGTTTAAAACTGAAGGGAAATTTCATGATCAAATTTTTTTAAAATAGAACCATCCATCTGTGGAGCACAATAACTATGGGATGCTTTCCAGCTGACTACAATATGGTCGTTTTCAAGCCTAATGTAAACAAGTTTTGCTAGACTTGCAAGATCCTGCTAAAACAGGGCGGAGATAGCTGGAGGGTATTTGGGATGCAGTAGCTGCCGGAAGTGGCGATATTATCCTACATACAGCGCCTGGTATTCTCATATGGTCATACATCTGGTATTGTCCAGGTTCAACGTTGCTTAACTTCGGTGATCCAACAAGAATCGTTGACCTAACGAGAACCAGTGCGTGAATGTAATTATGCCGTATATTATTGTAATGTAGATGTCTAGATGGCGTATAGTATATTAGTATAGATCCCTATATGTCGAAAAGCCTTCTGCTTCAATAGTTTCTTCCATAGGACTACTAAACTTTAGAATTTATTTCCTACTTCCTGCTTCTCTGACTGTACTAACGTTTAAATGTAATGTGAACAGACATCTCGCGCATTTTCTCATATTGTCCCCAGTATGCATGGTCTCAGATAGTAGCTACTTACGTCAAAGCGGCAATATGCCTTGTTTGGGAATGAACAACAGTAAAACTATATATAGATAAGTACATAGTTTTTAAAGGGATAGAAGTTTTTATATTATACTAGCAGGGAGACCCGACATTGTCCGATATTGAATGATGATCAGCGAATATTTCATACTCCTTCATTTTTTTTTGTTATCGAAATCCGTGAAATCGCCCGGGAGGAAGCTTCATATGCCGCCATGCAGTAACTTAGTCCAAAATATATGTTATTATACATTGCACTCTTTTCTTTCATAAACTTCTTTTCAGTTAACATATAGAAAACATTAAGAAATTTACGTGCGAGGTTTGAACCTACAGACCATGTCATGCAAAAAAAAAAAAAAAAAAAGCACGTAAATTTTCAAGTGCTATAAAATTCTTTGAGGTTAATAAAAAAAATTTAACAAATTTACGCACGGAATTTGAACCTACAGACCACGTCATGCAAGAAAAAAAAAATCGCTATCAACTTATCCATAGTAGAATTTTTAAGGACCGTTGTTCTATGATAGTGCTAAGCGACGATATGGAAAACTGGCTTTACCGATGATAGATAAATTAAAATAACGTTTTCGATTATCGATTATCGATAATCGGTTATTATCGGATGTATTCTGAGACAAAACTTAATAAGATCACTCCCAGACTTATACACTAAAGTTCCGTAAATTTTAAAGATAATCTGTTCAGCCGTTTCGGAGTATATAAAGAACGAACTCACACACACAAACAGATAGAGTTGCATTTATATAATTGTAGAGATAAATTGAATAGTCTTACGGACAAAAACAAAGCATCAGTAAACAAAGCTCATGACATTTTTCGCTTATTTTGACAAGATTTGAAGCTTGCCGTGACAAGCCTACAGAGTTTTCATCCGTCAGACTTGCAAGTTCCTGCTAAAATAGAATATGCAGCGATACTAATGATGTCAACGTTGTTATCAGATCGGGTTACACATTTTTCTTAATTCTTTGTTTATTTTCATCTGGAAGAAAATGAGAACAGAAAAAAAGGCCCAATTATTTTTACTACATGAAACAGTACAAAGATTGCAAGAAAAGCAATCTTTAATCTAGTATCATCCTTCCTGTAAAACTTTTGCAACAAACACTCGTCTAGCTACAACCACTAACAGCGATTTTCCTTACTCTCTATCTGCGCCTAAAAATAAACGGATATTTTTTTCCTAGAATCACGAGTCTATGGAACACAATGCCACTGGGCTGCTTCCCAGCTGACTATAAATGGTTGTTTTCAAGTCCGATGTAAACAATTTTTTGCCAGAAAAACCAATCCCGTAATCGTTGTCTCACAAAAGAGACGTTGCGAGTCTGTATCTGGTTATTTTCATGGCAGGTGCCCGACTGAGCTTCAATCAAGTGCTCCCTCCTGTAAAACGTTTGCATCAAACACTCTAGCTACAACCACTATTAGCCATTTTCCTTACTCTCTGTCGGTGCCTAAAACTGAAATAAATTTCATGAGCAATTTTTTTAACAGAACCATCCGTCTGTGGAACGCAATGATTGTGGGCTACTTCCCAGCTGACTACAACATAGTCATTTTCAAGTCTTATGTGAACGAGTTTTGTTGAACCGCCCTCTTAAATAATTAAGCCATAACTAATTCCACCATTACTAATCATCACTAAAATGTCTAACCCTTATCCTCTAGTAGCCTTTTGGCCTTCATAAGTGTTAACACCCTAGTAAAATAATAATAAAAAAACGGCCATTCTTTTTATTTTTTGTTAGTTTTGTTCAAACTTCAGTTTGAAATCAACTTTAATATTACTAAAATATTTAAAATGCTTGCAAGGATCTCGATAAGAAGCGCGCTTGGTCCATCGATCGGTCTGTCACGTTTGTTGGATCTAAAATAGAAGGTATTTATTTCTCGGTCATGGCGGGAAGATATGACACAAGGGTCGGAAAATGGAATTGAAGAGCCAGAGAGCCAGAGAGCCAGACGAGGAGCATTCAGACCTCCAAAATTGCCTGGGGCATCCTCGTCAGCATTCCTTGATATGGGTGCGTCAGGCGATTAACAATAAACTAACCTCCTCACAAAGAGAAAAGGCAAATCATGGGAGGGTGGATCTAGAACTGCACAGGACCAGCAATATACCACAGACAATAAGGAATAAGCCATTTCTAGAATGACTTAGATTCTGTTGGTTTGGAACATCCCGCGGCAGCGCGACACTTACAAGCGATCTTTCGTTAAGAGTGTAGAAAAAGTAGTTCGATAATTCTATCGCCCGAAAAGTATCTGACTCCTGATGCAATTCCCTATCAATACATTTTATTATCAATGCAAAATTGATCCTCTACTCTAAATTCAAAATTATGTTTTCTTTTTGTTTTTTCTTTTTTACACAAACATTATTTAGGGTGTTTATACGTAATCGACTAAAAAAGTTGAATCTTATTTTTTTTAAATTAGGTGCTAGAAAGTCATTTGTGGCTAAAATTAAATTCAAGAGTTGAGCATATTTTGAAAACCGACATTTCTCGAAGAATCAACTATTTCATATAAGAACCACAATATGCACACACACACACACACACACACACACACACACACACACACACACACACACACACACACACACACACACATATATATATTCTTTTTATCAGCATTATTTATCATTAGTTATATAAAAAGTAGCTGCTACTGATTATGCTGATAGAATTAATTAAGAATTGTACTACGAAAAATAAAAACACACACAGTTATAAGTGATTTATTTACTAGTAAAAAGTTGGAAAATATTTAAAACAACAAAAAAAGAAAGATGTTTGAGACTCGTCATGTTGATTTTTACATCGAGATGTGATTCGGACGAACGCTAACAACAAATGGCTTTAATTGCTACCTTCTTTCCTTGTCCACTTCATTGGGATGCGCTCTTTTCGTCACATACCAAAGCAAGTTGGTCTTCAGAGAAACGCGTGAACTAAACATATTTTCCAACCAATAAAACTTATTTCAAACTCAAACAGTAAGAATCCTTTGTGAAATGAATAGAGCCTATAAAGAAACAAGGGCTCGGTCAACGAGTCTAGTAATCTTTCGGGCGAACCTTGCGGCGCGGCGCGCATCGACTCTTAGCCCCATCAACGCCTATCGTAGAAAACTGGAATGGTACACGCTGTAATTCCTTCAAGTCTGATGCTATATGGGCATAATCACGTTGACACACCGTTTCCCGCTGGGTCACCGAAGTTAAGCAACGTTGAACCTGGTCAGTACTAAATGGGTGACCATTTGGGACTTCCAGGTGCTGTATGTGCTCTCCGCTTATCTCGGCATTGTTTCCAGTCGTTCTGGTCTTCTCCTTACCACTGGACTCAAACAGTGCCGATTCAGGAGGTGTGTGGTTGGAGATTGCGCAACCCTTGCCTCACAATTACACGCGCTACTGCCCCTAAGGGGTATCCTTTGTCTTTCAAGACTGAACGGAAGCATGGATGGCATGGATGCTATATCTTCAGTGAACTCAGATACATGGAAGATAAACAAACCTACACACACAGCGGAACTTTCTGACGCTTTTGTCTCCGACAAGAACGTTCAAAATTATTAAACAAACTCTGGTCTTTCGAAGTATATTTAACATCTATATAAAATTGTTGATGTAAATATATTTTGTTCGTTAATTTATGTTTTATTGCTTTCATTTCAAAATTCCCATTTGCTAACTGGTGAGCCATTATTACATGCATGTTTCCATCCAGCTTTTTCATTCATTAATTTAACTACGTGTATATCAATTTCAGTGCTGCTCTTGGCACTTTTCAAAGACGTTACTATTGCCAAAATACATTACCTGTAGCCAGGAGCGGCACCACATTATGGCTTCAGTTTTCAATCGCATTTTCATTGTCAAACTCTCAAACTTAATGGGCGCATCTTAAGAATAATCGGTTCTTGCCCAGAATTCATCTGATAAAAAAAAAAAAAATTTAATCTGTATGATGTACGTACCCGTGGCGGGATGTAAATGTCATGCTCTAAAAATCATTAAAATTACGTAAACTTATCAAGTAGTTTTATTTTTAACTAAGAAAATCAAATTTTATGAGTAAGCAAAAAGTTATTGTCTCGTGTCTCCACCTTGAAAAAAAAAAACCAATAAAAAACAAAAACAAACAAAGATAGATAACTTAACCATAATGCTAACTTGCAAGAGCATTCTTTTAATGCCTACTATTTCCCAGTAACCGCTTAAAATAATTACAAAATGATTTTTTTTATAAAAATAAAACTACTTAACTAATTTATGTAATTTTTGGAATATGATTTTTTCGTTCTGCCACGGGTCGGACATAATAAAGATTTGTCTTTATGTTGTTTTCTTTTATACAGGGGAATTCTGGATAACCACCGAATATTCTTCTTGTTGCTTACTTCAGAAGCTCACTGTAAAGTCAATGCTCCATGACAGAACTTGAAATGTATTCGTCTCCTCGCAAGAGTTAGCATGGCATCCGACCACTCGCTTGTACTGCACCGAAGTTAATATGCACACAGGAAAGATAGTATTAGATCGGCAATTTTGAGAAACTAACACCGATAATTAACCGAAGAGCTACTAAACGTTTTGTATACATCAGCATTCCTGTTTTGTTTTTATTTTTAGAACGAGAAATATTCCCTTCTCTCCTCCTTACTTCCTTCCACCTCCTTCGCATCGCGGCTCTCCTTTCTTCTACAACTAATCATGGCAACCACTTATGGGCTGCAACTATATTTGATCAAATTTAGCGTGAAGCACCTTTGAAATTACAGACTAATTATAAGAGGGCCAAAAGACTACTACTACTACTACTACTACTACTACTACTACTACTACTACTACTACTAATAATAATAATAATAATAATAATAATAATAATACTCTCTATAATAATAAGCTCTATAAAAGTACAGTAAGCAATATCATGTTTGTACGTATGTTATATAAATAACCCTTCATCGTTTTTTTTTAAACATAAGATCACCGAAGTTTTAATACAAAAGAAGGAATTTTACTGTTTGCATCTGATGTCGCTGTTGTTTCGAACGTGAGACTAAAAATCAAAATGAATTTTCTTGATTTCCAGGCAAGGGTCAACGTGTAGCACTGTTATGTCCAAATATTGTACGCTAATATCGTGAGGTCTGCGTTTGCGCCGGACGTCACAAGCTCCTACAGGAGTTTTGGAGATACACCAATAAACCTCGAAATATTCTTAAACTGCATTAACTAAGGTGCTTTAGTTAACAGAAATCGTTTTAAAAACGGCACTTGTCGTCCCAGCAAATCACAGAGTGAAGATCAAGGAGACAGAACAGCGGAGCAAATACACTGAACTGGCCAGGAAGCTTAAAGGAATATGGAAAATGAAAAAAAAATCAGGATAACCTCACCTTACTAATAATAGGAGCGCAAGGCACAATACTTAAAAAAGAGAATGGTAGAGATTGAAATCAGAGGGATGGCTGATAAGTTATAACAGATAACAGTAATGAAAACGGCTGAAATATTAATAAAAACCCTTGAATGCGGAGACTAACACACATGGGTTACGGGCACAAACTGGACACAGAAATTGCTACAGATGTTAAACAAAGGAGCATCACATTGAATTATGAAAACTGAAACTGTATAATTGTAATTTAACCCCCTACGCATTCTCCCCACCATTTTTTTTCTGTGTGCATCAGCAAAAACTGTCTCCACACCAAATAAGCGAGGAGGGTCAAAGAGGATCGAAAAGACTGAGGAGAAAAAGCACTAGCCAGATCTCCATTGGATGAGTGCTAAGAGGACTGGGCCTTTTTGCCACCCAAATTCCAGTCAAGACCAATGATCGCCGGCAACGAAAAATTAATGGTAAGTGGCTGTTGCAATAACGCATATACAAAGGCTATCGAAAGAGGTGGAGAGGACTGGAAATATGAAGAGACTTGTTATAAGATTCAGAGAGCAATAAAAGTTGTTCGGCGCGAGAAATTTTTGATGATGGCCTGTATGATTACTCCTAGTGAGTAAATAATAATAATAATAATAATAATAATAATAATAATAATAATGTGAGGAACGTTCAATAAGTAATACCCCTGAACCACTGCGCATAGCAATATAGAATCGAAACTTACCTTAGATATTAGTCTTTCTCTACATAGGAAGGACCCAAAGTTATATATTTCTTTCATCGTTTTATGTAGTTTCGTAGAACACCCCATGTTGGTCCTGACGAATGACATATACTTCATTAATGACAGGAGGGGTCAATCAGATATAGGAGTACTTTTCACAGATTTCCGGCCATATTTTAATTAACGATGTCAGCGTTTTTACAAGGTCATATGATGGGGCATCATTATCATACGTTTGTTTCATTTAATCAAACGTCGTCCGTGGTGTGCGTCTTTTCAAGTACAAAATCTATTTCACTGAGCGACACTCAACAGGTTCTGTTAAACACCGGCCTCACTTGCAACACCATTACATCAGAAAGCAACATTATTTCAGAGCTGTAATTTGCCACATAACCCATAGATAAACTACTGATACGAAAAAAAAAAAAATCATTTTTTACAACAATGACCGAAAGAGGCTGAGAGTAGTGTAAATCTTGGACACCTTGTTGCCACTCAAACCCAAGGGAACACCACATGTTATTGCCAGTGACCAATCTCTGTCAGAAACGAGTGTGAGAATTCCCATTGAGTAAGAAATAATAAAAATATACTTTTGTTATGAGTATTTGGATTCTTGTCTTGGGTCTTGTTCTTACAATGTTCGGTTGATGCGAGCTTCGCCATTCTTGACTTGCGTGTTGGCGGACACGTGCCATTTTTATGTCGAACTCAGGAATCTGTACGGGCGGTTATCTATATTATATTTCTCTTAGTCTGTCTGTTTGTCTGTCCGTTTGAATTTTTCCCAGAAAGTATTGAACCGACCTCACTGAAATTTTGTCTTGGCCTATGTTATGATGAGGTGGAACGAATTAAGAATTATTGTATCCGTTTGATGCACAGTCAGGGATATTAATATGGATCAGTATTTAATGCAAAATAAGCACAAATGTAACCATCCAGATCAAAGTGTAGTATCTGTTCTACAGATGCTGCACTTTAATTTTTTGTTCTAGGTTAGTGGAGGAGAAATTCTTCACAACCGAGACAATTTTTATTTTTTTTCCCTTTTTGCCGCGTTTAAAAAACGTCTCTGGTGTTTAACTTTACCCTCTTTGGAAGATAAGGTAGATAGGAACTAAATGTGCTATAATTTTTGCCAGTTTTTAACTAAAAGGTTTTTAATATTATATACACCTTTTATCTCTTTGTCTGTCGGTCCGTTTCACTTTGTAGCCTGTTTTAACGGGCTAAAAGTATTGTAGCAGCCGAAACTCGCTCTACTCGCGGCTCGAAATTTGAAATCCATTTTCTCCAGCTCTCAATCACGTGACCGAGTACATAAAAGGCGAAATCACCCCCCTCTCTCTCTCTCTCTCTCTCTCTCTCTCTCTCTCTCTCTTTCCTCCTGGCTTCAGCTAACAGTAGACTTCGCCCGAGGTTTTGGCCCCAGACCGAACGTGAGTACAACAAGCTGAAGTGGCATTTGTTTCTACGAGCGGTACCCACACGAACTTTATTTATCATGCTACAGAACTGCTATCGTCAATACTTCCACACACACACACACACACACACACACACACACACACACACACACACACACACACACACACACACCCGCCCACCCATGACAACACGTAAACACACTGAATACCTTTCCCTTTCTTTCTCCTTTAACTAGCATCCTTCGTCCCGACAACTGCTGGCAGCATGATGCACGTGTGGACTGAGCTGTTCTCTCCTCAACAAGCCGGCAATATATTAAATCTACCTTTGCACAAGAACACTTCCGCCACTAACGAAGATGGCAAATAAAGTTGTTTTTGAATATAAAATGAAACTCCATTTCATTGTCTAATATTCTATAGTCTAGTACAATTAAAATGCACTATTCCTGACATATAATCAATCACTTATAAAATGTAAACAAGTATTTTACGCATTTTGCAGGATGTTGACTTTTAATCGCACGAAAAATATAAAATCTTATTTTTTTTCCCTTACTTTAGATGTTTTCTCGGAAAGGATAAAAAAATAATCTGAATCTATTTACAACAGGAATCTAGAAAGAAACACACGCACACTTACTTGATTAAATCTGACAATTCTAAAATTATAAATAATAAAATAACACAAATGTAGGTATGCGTGGATGGAGAGCTGTCGTACACGTTCGCCATTATTTCTTTACTTGCCTTCCAATGAGGAGAAAAGTTAAACGCAATGTCAGTTTTTAATGAGAGAATATAACTTCGAGGCATCTTGAAAATGACGAATATAAAACACTCTCTTAGATGATAACAAATTCCTAATGAACCGCCCCTTAAGTAAACACTTCATCAAATCTCCACACTAACGTACTGTACTTGCAATAACCCTTATCCCTGAGTGGCTTCCGGGCCTTGATAAGTGGTGACCACCGTGTAAAAAAAATAAAAATAAAATAACGATTTATTCTAATCGAAAGACAGAACAGTCAGATGTATTTGTCAGTTTCCAACTCCAACAGTAGCGTGCAGGGGATCATGTAACCTTCAACTTTGTTCAGATGTGTCGCGTCTAGAAAAATATCGAGGAAACCAATGACAACAACAAAATCTTCGGATTCATACATGATGATGATGTTGACTGGTAAAAAATGTGTCTTATTGAACATCAACATTTCTCATACTGCTAGTCTGTTCTATTTATTTGGATTCTTCAGACTGCTGTTCTAATCTTGAGTGTTATTTTCACAACATTTCGGTCGATGTAACCTATGACCTTCTTCATGTGCATTATGTCGAACTCGGGAATCTGCACGGAATTTCGAACGACAGAAAGATTCCCGAATTCTACAGAAAGATTCCCGAGTTCGACAAGATAAACCTGAAGAATGTCGGAGGTTATATCAATCAAAATATGAAAATAACGCTAAAGATGAGAACAGAAGTCCGAAGAATCCAAATAATACGAATAATAAATCCCCATCTCAAAAATTCAGAAGCACTAATTAACATAAACACTCTACAACGTAGACTAACATATTAGCCATTATTTTGCGATGGAGCCGTGTGGCTTATATGGCTCCGATTAGTTCCGTTGTGCTGACTTGTATATTCTTTACTTGTTTCGTTGTTTTTCACGAGGGGATTTTCATTTTCATTTTCTTCCAAGTACTCTCTCACTTTCTTCGCTATAACCCTAGTGTTTTTTTAAATTTGATGTTCTTTCCATCTCTCTTCCCCTCCCCCCTCTATTTCTCTCACTCTCTATCCTGCTTGTCTCATCATCGCTCTGTTTCACGGTAGATTTAGTTTCAAATTCACTTCATTTATGGTTTCCTGTTTTCTTATATGTATTTCATATATGTATATACATTTCTCAAATACATTTCGGCCCCTTAAAGCTAACTCGACAGATTTTACTTCTTACTTTAAGCCCATTTTCTCAAGAGCAGAAAACCCCTTTAATGCAAGGCATATTATCTCACACCACACCCTGTCATAGCCTTTGGCTATTTCACGCTATCATTCCCCATTTCTCTCTCTCTCTCTCTCTCTCTCTCTCTCTCTCTCTCTTTCTCTCTCTCTCTGTCTCATGGTTTCTATTTCTCTCCGTCTCTCTTTCTATCTCTGTCTCTCTCTTTATCTCTCTCATTCTCTCTGTATTTAACCGGCGTTATCTAAGTAAAACTACATTGCTGGATGAATTTCTTCAATTTCTTTTGCAATCTATATCTTTTCTTCGGGGTAGAAAATGCACTTATAGCTAGCACATGATTTCTATTCAATCACTCTCTGTATTATTTTATAGTTGGTAAAAGGTATATAAATAAAAAAATTATCTCCCTCTTACGGCGGGAAGATGTGACACAGGGATCGGAAAGTAGGATTGAAGAGCCAGTGCTCTAGAGGAAGAGCACTGTGACCTGAAAAAAAATTCCTGGGCAGCTCCGTCGGCATTCCTCAGTAGAGGCGTCTCAGACGATTAACAATAATTTAACCTTATCTGAAAGAAAGAAGACAAAGACTGGGAGGGGGGTCTTTCCAGAAGTGCACCGGACCAAAACCAGCCTCAGTTAATAGTGAATACATAAGAATAGTATCCTCGACTGGTACCACACAATAAAGCTGCTGTGAAGGTTCAAAGAGGATGAAACTACTAGTAGTCTCTTCAACGGTCCTCAAAAGAATACCAAATCTGAAAGATTCCACACTATCAACTAAGCTCCAACCCTGTCCCATCACTGCAATGTTGCATCTTTGTGCCTGTTTTACAAGTACCTTCATGAAACATGCACTGACGAACTCGTAACACGTGTGCCCCTAACGCAAAGATCCCGACTAACCCAAGTAGCAAAATCCGAGCCTTTCACTGTAGACACTGGAAAACCTTCCACTCTAATAGTTTGTTGCCTCAAACTACTAGACATTGGAATTTCCACCCTGTTTTGTGTTTTACTGACTGTACTAACATGCAGAAATTTAAATGTAATGTGAACAAACATCTCGCTGTTTAAATTTCTTACATAGTTCCCATGTAGACATGGTCCCAGATAGTAGCCTCTTACGTCCAATTAGCAATATACCTAGTTAGCAGTAGATAAAAGTTTTAAAAAACACACACAAAAACAAAGGGAGATCACAATTCAGACTTCGACTGAAAAGACCTGAAAATTGCTAGAATATTAGGGAGACGTACTGCCACCGAGATTCCAGAGCAAACTAACCGTTATTGCCAGCAAAAATCAATGGTAAACGATTGGTGTGATAGTGCAAAAGAATTTGACGTGGTAAACCACAAAAGAAAAACTAGATTAGAAAGTGCTGGAAAAAAAGGAAAGTTCTGCGATTTTTTCTTCTCATTAGACGTAATTTGTAATTAATTGAACAAAGGTCCCATTTCTTTTTTTTTTTTTTTTTTAGCTTTTTATGTATTTATTTCGCCTCTGTCATGTTTATTTTGCAACCCCTCTAATATATCTGAAGGTTTCGGCGAGCAAATAGAGAAAGCAGATCTCATTTTTTTTCTGGTTGTTGACATTAAAATTTACATACGTGCGTTCGAAAACACCACAGTCACCTATGTAAGTTAAA
The DNA here is from genome assembly GCF_053919585.1 of Euprymna scolopes. Taxonomy (NCBI): domain Eukaryota; kingdom Metazoa; phylum Mollusca; class Cephalopoda; order Sepiida; family Sepiolidae; genus Euprymna; species Euprymna scolopes. The sequence continues at coordinate 61,993,649 of NC_136492.1, forward strand.
TGGCAAAATAAATACTTTGCTTTCATATAATAACAAAGATTTTTGATTAGATTCGAACGAAAGGATTGACTTATCCACTGAAAGGCATCAAGGTTAACATCTGCGGTATCCTTGCGATAATTATCCTGTAAAGAAAATTGGAAACTCTAAAGAAAAGATACTATTATTTTTTCTTTCAATTTGCACATATTTTTTTCTAAATTTCTTTCACTTGTATGCGTGTCCCTTTTTTCCATGATATGCTCATGGATAGTTCTGCCTTTGGGGAGGGGTCGACTCTGAAAATGCTTTTTTTTTTCTTCTCATCAAATCTTTCTCGGAGTTCATATATTCGATCCATTGCTTATTCTACATTTCGTAAAATCAGTTCTCGTCATCGCTCTAAATACTTTCTCACAGCTGAGGCTATTCTCCATCTCTACAAATCTACTATCAGACCATATATGGAGTACGGTTGTCATACTTGGACTGATAAATCTCTGCTTTATTTGAGAATAAGATGCAAAATCAGATCTGTAATTTGATTGACCCCCACACTATCTTCTGTGCAACGATGTTGCTAGATTTTTTATTACATTTTCACCCCAAACAAGGCACATCGCCACTTTGATGTAAGGGCTACTATCAGGGACATAAGCTACAGGGGTACTATGTGGGGAGTTGGGCAGCAAGATGTCGGTTCAATTACACTTGAACTCCTGCATGTCAGTACAGTTTGGGAAGCAAGGTCCCGGAAGGGAATTCCAAAGTCTAGCGGTTCTGGGAAAGAAACTACTGGAGTAGAAGGCTCTCTTACATCTAGGGATCTCTACTGTGAAAGGGTGGGATTTAGCTGTTTGTCGGGTTTGTCGTGGGTATTTACGTCGAGGGGGTACAAGTGCTTGCAGTTCGTCAGAGCATTCACCGTTAAATTACTTGTAGAACAGGCAGAGGGATGCAACATTTCGTCGATGGGACAGAGACTGAAGCTTAGATGACAGTTCAGGACCTATCAGGTTTGCGACTCTCTTTTGAACCTTGTCCAAGAGCGAGAGACTAGTAGCATATGCACCAGCACCAGCCCAAATATGACAAGAATACTCCATACATGGGCGAATGGTGGCCTTATAGAGGTACAGAGTTTTTTCAATAAATATTATTATGGCATGTACTCTTGAGAATTGTCTGACCAATTTTCAGATTCCTTTGTTCCAGTTCGTTTGTCTCCATCAATTTAGCTGTTTTGATAGTCTTTGTAATACAGCGTCTTATTCCAGTAGTTTTTTTTCCAAGGATTACAAGCTTGTTGAACTTTAATTGCTGGCTGCCATGTTCCTACCAATAGCCGTTGTCTTTTCAAGACTAAGGTCAATAAACATTTCCTCTCTTTGCGATAAGGATTTTTCATTTTTGTTAAATTCTAACACGGGCATTCAATAAGTAATGCCCTTGATTCACTTCCGGTTATCTAACTTAGCAGAAATTTTGCACATGCAATGGTTTATATCTCTATGGGTTTTGTGGCAAAGTGCAGCTCTGAACTAATTGCGGTTTCTGATTTACAGGTATTTTAAATGAATCAGGTGTGAAATGGAGTTTGTGAAGTGTCGTGCAGTGATCTGTTGTTTATATTTTAAAGGAAGCATACCACAGGAGACTTTTGGTGATAAAAAACGTATGTTAGTGATGTCCCATCATATGACCTTGTTAAAAGCCGACATCGTGAATTCAAACATAGCCATAAATCTGTGGAAACAGCTTTCAGACCTAATCGCTCCCTTTTGTCCTCTGTTAGTCAAGTAAAGGATGCCATTTTGGAAGATCGATGCCTGACTATTCATCAAACAGCCGAAGAGGTCAAGATTATTTTCAGGCTTGGGGGAAACTATCATTCATGAACATTCGTATATATAAAGGTGTTTACCAGATGGATTCCCAGGTTACTGACATATTTCCGAAAGCCTGAACGCGTCGACTGCTCGTAGATGAATTTAGAGATGTGGTTATTTTCAAATAACGAATTACACAGGATGAAAGCTGGGTCTATCATTATGATCTAGATGCAAAAGCCAGTAATGTCAGTAGAAGCACTTGGAATCATAATCTCCAAAGAATGTTAGGGTGTAGCGCTCCGCTTGACAAGGTCATGCTCACAGTCTTTTGAGAACAAGACGGAGTCGTGATGACAGATTTCTTGCCGAAGAGTATCACTGTTGCAAGAGTTTATTATGCTTCACTTTGGGGGAAATTAAGAGAAACTATCAAAATTAAGAGGCGGAGTAAAATCAGCAAATTCTCTTGAAAGACACGGACGTGTGGCTCTCCAAGCCTCCCCATCCCATAATTTCTTGACCTTACACACTTTGATTTTCACCTCTTCCCAGCCTTCAAGTTGTAAACCTTTCCCAGATGACGCAGCTTCGATTTCCGAAGTCACATCGTGGTTAGAGGACCAAGCTGGGTGTGCTATAGAAATGGTTTTCAGAGCTGCAGTAAACTATGGATACATCCTATGAAGAAAAAAACGACCAATAACTGTTTCAGTGGGACTCGGCATTTCTTATTGAACACCCCTCGTACACGAATGACTTCACGCTTTGTCTGGAGCGATTTCTATATAAAAATATTGATTTTACCCTTCATCATGGATATTTTATATACACCTCGTCATACGCATAATTCCGAAAATTGTGACTTAGAAAAAATTTAGTTTCGTTTATCCATAAAATTATTTTCTGATACGAACTTTTCTTACTCTTGTGTTTGATAACAAATATCAAACTCGCACATTTTCAACAGAAACAGGATTTTTCTCAATCTTCTTGCCTTTAGAATGTTTCTGGGTATTTTATTACTTATGGTATACCTGATTATTACATTAATTCATGATGAATACAGATCAACGAGCAATTCTTCACGGATGATCAATGGATTTCGTTGAATTTTGCGTTTTAACTTTCTGGATTATTTTTGAGATTTTTTTTTTTTTTGCATTCCTTCTTTGGCTTTAAACTGTCTCACCTGTTTTAAAAACTTATACTGAATGAATTCATCGCAATAAAAGGAATATTCAGATTACTATGGATCGTCTAACGTTTTCGTAGCCTTCCACAGCTTAACAACCAGTGCGAATCTTCTGATAGAGCAGAAGGGACTTTTTATTTCAAGTTTGTTGATGATCATCTGTAAGCTGAATCCATTTCAAGTCAGAAATGTTCAGTGTCATGCAAAGTAGAAAAGCGAACACAGGTCGAAAACTTGCCTCAAGGCCTGAAACAAATGTCCCTATATGTAAAGATTGGCAGCAGCTTCTTGAACCTTCCCAAAGCAACAGGGTCCTGGATATGACCTTAAACTATATCCGATGGTGAGACCCCAGCTTGCGGGCTCTGGGGAGTGTGGAACCACCCTTCAATTGCCATTGCTCCCAGGTCCACTCTGACCCGGAGTGGTAGTATCTGTTAACTATGGGTTAAATAGAAACTGACTTGCAAAAAACAAATATATTCTATTAAAAAAAATTTCTTCAAAATCACCGGATTCGGCATTAAATAACATGAAAAGGGTTGATATGCCGTAAAACAAAAACAACCAACCAACCAACCAACCAACCAACCAAGCAACAGAACATCTATTCAAAAATCAACAGGATACACAGAATCGCTGTGGGCGTTACACTGGTAGGAAATATCAACAAGGGAAATAAATGAGTTTCTTATTTACTTACCTCTCCACGAGGGCAAAGTTAGACACATGATAGGTTTTTGTTATCTTTTTATGAGGGGGGTATCCAGATCTCCGAAAAAATGGAACTTTGGATGGGAGATTTTTTGCGAATTAGCCAATTCCTTGCCTCGTGCTATTATTAATAACCTCTTGATTATATCGCAGTCGTTCCGATCTTAATTTGCTGGCTTACTATGTTGGCCTGTGACATAATTGCAATGTTCGTGAATAATAAATGAAATGATACCACAAACTAGAGTCTATAATTATATATTTATATTATACAATTACTTTTTTTACGTTAAAATGAATAAATGGTATTAATTTCTGTACAATTTTATATAATTTAAATATTATTTCCATATACGAGTAGTATGCAATTTTATATAATAAGTGTATACAGACTGTTAATACGCTCCAAGATAAAATAATGTTATTTCCAATGTTTACGTATTTTCCCTGTAACTCTCTCTCTCTCTCTCTCTCTCTCTCTCTCTATATATATATATATATATATATATATATATATATATATGTGTGTGTGTGTGTGTATGTGTGTGTGTACAGATATATGCAGATATATGTATTTACATGCACATCAATCTATCTATTTATCTATCAATTAATCTCTCTACTCCCTCCTTCCCTCCTCTCTCTCTTTCTCTCTCTCTCTCTCTCTCTCTATATATATATATATCGGCATATATACACATATTTGTATTATGGATATAGTAAATAAATGAACAGATCAAATTTGTATCAGACTAATAATTCCAGTTTTAAAGTAAAGAAAAGCTTAACACCCGTTACCATGAGAATTAAAAACATACAGGAACAAATTTGAGCAGCAAACAAAACAAGTGTCGTCATAAAGTTTGACTTCTATTTATTTTCTTATTACAAAGTTTGAAATAACTATTAAAATGTCTCAATTTGAATTTAATTACGCTAACAAAAGTTACGTATTATTTAGTTTTTATAAAGTATTATAATATTTTATATTGATACATAAATATGTATATGTAATGTATATATCCATGCATACACAGACACACATAATTATATATAGATAATAGATATAATAAAAAAAGTCGTATGTATATATTTATACTATTTTTAACTTTTTATATATTTTAAATAAACTAACTGACTTAAGTATGTATGTGTGTCAAGTAGCAGTTAAGTATGTATGTGTGTCAAGTTAAAAAGTAAAAAACATCGCCACAAAGTTTCGATGTTCTTGATCGGCATTGAAGTAAATTAATGCTATCGAAAAAATCTCATTCACTGAGTGTCAAATGAGTCAGGATTCTTAAATAATGGCGGCTTTTAAGCCATTTAAGCACTACTTTTATTAAATAAAGGGGGAAGGAAAATAAGGTAAGCGGAACATAAGGAGGGGTTGGTGAGAGGGATAGTGAAAACAGGAGATGGGAAAAAGAGAGGTAGAGAGAGATAAACGCTTTATTAAAATTTATTTAACAACGATATATATATATATATATATATATATATATATATATATATATATATATACATGAGAGATCATATATATAACGAGAGAGATTATGCATAGAGATAGATATGTGTGTCAAATTCGCTGAATAAATACAATAATCAACTGATCAAATGGAATAGGTTTATATATATATATATATATATATATATATATATATATATATGACTACTTCATTTAATCACATAAATTGATATATGAAAATATAAATTTATGCGTAAACTTTAAGTATTTACTTCAACAGTGCTCAATACGTAGGTAGAGCTAGGTAGTAAGTTATAATATATATATATATATATATATATATATAGTTATATATATTTTATATATTTTTTAATTGCCATATATATTTTATAACTTACTGTATATATATATATATATATATATATATATATATATATATATATATATGTGTGTGGGGGGGTGCGTGTGTGTGCGTGTATGTGTGTGTAAGAGGGGCGTGCAATAAGTAATGCCTCTGACCCACTTCCCATAGCAGTAGAGCAACGAAACTTGGCACAGTTATTAGTCATTCTCTACATATGAACCACCCAGAGTTATGCATTTCTCCCATCGTTTGATGCAGCTCTGAAGACCGTTTTTTGTAGAACACCCCAGATTGGTCCTCCAATTACGACGTAACTTTAGAAATTAAGGCTGCATCATCTGGGAAACGCTTTCCTTTCAAAAAACAACTTCATAGCTGGGAAGAGGTGAAAATCAGAGGGTGCAAGATCAGGAGAGTATGTAGGATGGGAAGGATTTCATAACACACGCCCGTGCTTCTGATCTGGCGACATGCGAGTTGTGGACGGGAGCGTTGTGCTGCAGGAGGAGGGTACCTTTGCTGATCTTGCCCCGCCTCTTCATTTTGATAGCTCCCCTTAATTTCCGCAAAAGTGAAGCATAATAGGCTCGTGTAATTGTGGTACTCTTTGCCAGGAAATCTGTCATCACTACTCCGTCCTGGTCCAAGAAGACTGAGCATGACCTTGCCAGCGGAGGGTTGCACCCTAGCCTTCTTTGGAGGTGGTGAGTCCAAGTGCTTCCCTGCATTGACTGGGCTTTGGTCTCTGGATCATAGTGATGGACCCAGGTTTCATCCTGTGTAATCAGTCTTTTGAAAAACTTTGACTCATCTTCTTGGCACATCTCCTTCTGAAATGGTGTGAGCAACCTGGGAATCCATCTGGCAGACACCTTATGCATATGCAAATGGTCATGAATGATAGTTTCCACAGACCTTGTACTAATTTTAGCATCTTGGGCTATTTGGTGAATAGTAATGCGCCGATCTTCCAAAATGGCAGCCTCAACTTGACGGACAGATGCTTCATCAATGGCAGAAGGCGGTGGGGGGGGGCGACCAGGTCTGCAAGCTGTTTTCATATACTTCCGGCCATGTTTGAATTCACGATGCCAGCGTTTTACAAGGTCATATGATGGGGCATTATCACCATAAGTTTCTTTCATTTCATCAAAAGTCTCCTGTGGTGTGCGTCCTAAAAACCGGATCACTGCTCGACATTCAACAGGCTCCATTTCACATCTGACTCAGTTCAAACACCTGTAAAACAGAAACCACAGTTAGTTCAGAGCTGTACTTTGCAACATAACCCGTAGAGATATAAATTATTGCACATGCAAAATTTCAGCTAGATCAGACAATGGAAGTGTGTCAGGGGCATTACTTATTTTACGCCTCTCGTATTCATGTAAAAGAGTCTATGCATATGTAATTATGTAAAAGTATATACGTATATATATGTGTGTGTGTATGTTTATATATGTATATATAGGTATATATGTATATGTATATCTGTGTATATGCATGCATATATGCATATTTAGATTTGTGTGTGTATGTATATATATGTACATGCCTATGTATATGTATATATACATGTATGCATATATCGCGTGTATGTATATTTATGTTTGCAATTTTGTTATTTGACTTCCATTTTCGGAAACAAGTATTTCTGTCATATTCACTTTAAATAGGCGACGCAATCTTCATGAAAAAAGTCGCTAGAAAGATGCCATCTTTATCTCTATTCATTCGTTATCGGATTTCAGGCGGCGACTAGACAAACTGCATTCAAGCAGATTTCTGATAAACCCAATTCAAGTTGTATCCGTGACAGCGTAAGATGCGCTTTCTCTTGTCAGCTAGTCGCCATAGTCACCCGGTGTCACTTTAAATACAACGTTAAGCTTTTGTTGCTCCCCACCCCTTGTCCTTTACTTGGCAGTCGGTTTTGATATGCGATCTGCGCATGCTTACACTTCTAATTGAAAGAAAATGGCGACTAACTTCCTGATACGTTGAATCGTTGATAAAGAAGTAGTGCAAGCTTTCAAAAAATGTTTGTTTGAAAAGGTTGGCTAAGAAAATATCGCGTGATACTATAAAGAGAATATTGAAAAAAGAAAAGCTGTCAAAAAAATGGATAACATTGTAGACTTCATATATTTCATTTTATGATTTTCTGTCACTCTCCCTCTCTCTCCGTTGCTATCTTTCTTTATTTGTGTTTATATATATATATATATATAGTAAGTTATAAAATATATATGGCAATTAGATGCCATATATATTTTATAAGTTACTACCTAGCTCTACTTACGTATTGAGCACTGTTGAATAAATGCTTAAAGGTTACGCATAAATTTATGCATTCGTATATTTATTTATGTGATTAAATTAAGTAAAGAAACTTTGTGTGTCTGTGAGTTCGTTCCCTATGGACTCGAAAACGGCTGGGTCGATTTTTATGAAATTTCACACGAAGCTACTTTATGTGTCCGGCAGTATTTTAAGATTTTGTGTCGGAATATCTCGATAAGTATCGATAATCGAAACAATCAGATGAAAGAGGGAACAGACAGTTTTGAACAAAGTTAACACCTTACACAGCCTAACACAACAGGTGTATTTGAGAAGTCTTATTACTACACAAGCCGAAATGCTTAACATATAAAATCAAAGTAGTTTTTTTATATGGCCGGTGCATGTTTGAAATAAATGTTATTCTGTAAAGCACAACTTCACTATGATTATAACTTCTTCATTTTTAATTTAAATTCAAGCCATTGTCACTGCATAACCTGTGATGCAAGGCATATAAAATCAACAGTAGGTTGTTTGATATGACAAGAGTGGGTTCGAATTTAATGTTTCTGTTTAGTGTATAACTGAAGCATGATACTTGACTTTTTCATTTTAAACTTAAATGTAAGCCATTATATATAAAAATAATGTTATAAAATCGACAGTAATTTCTCTACAGTGCAATGTAGACTACAATATATTGTGAACTTAGTCACTACGAGAGATATTTGAAGTTTCCTTCATGTGCATTGTGATGGGTCCAAAATTTGAGTAGGAAATCAATCGATTTGATTGCAAAATAATCTATTTCACCGATTTCAAGCCTAGACAATGTCGAGTCACCCTGTTAGTATATATATATATATATATATATATATATATATATATATATATATATATATATATATATATATATATATACTAGCATAAGTACCCGTCGTTGACTGAGTTAAAAAAACAGCCTACGGAAAATGAACTATGATTTATGAAAGTATGATAGGTTATGAAAAGGAAAGGTTGTAAAAAGATAGCGTCGAATTTGGGGGTATCAAAACCAAAGCAAAATATGATGAAAGTAAAAATAAAATAGATAAACCCCATAATTTACATGGGAAAAAGAATTTGCGTGATAGATAAAATATTACTAGTAGTACTATTTTCTTGCCCCTCCACGAAGGAAGAGTTAGATACTGTGGCTGTATAATGAGGATAATTTAGCTTTCTTAAAAATAAAGCAATCACTCTGGATTAAGGCAAAACGAAAAAAAAAAATTGCTAAAGTCTAGAAATACTCTCTTTCACTAACCGAGAACAGCAAAGATGAAATGTAGCATCAGAACAGATACTACAATTTTGCTTTTAGCTTAAAAACAACTGCGTAAGAGATGACTCACTGCAAATTTCAGCGAATTAGAACAATTGCAATGACATTTATTTAAAAGATAACGCAAACCCAAAAGTAAAAAAAAATAATTTAGCATGTCTTTACTGTTATTAAAATGTATAGGAAAAAAGCCTTAGAGAACAAACGTTCACTAACTCAGATTTAGCACAATAATAGATAGATATGCATACATGCATGGTGATACTGCTGCTGCTGTTGTTGTTGTTGTTGTTGTTGTTGTTGTTGATGATGATGATGATGATGATGATGATGATTACAGCAAATTCATGTTCCAACATTGCCATTGCTTGACTAAGAAAGGTTTTAAGCGATGTCTGTGCGTGAAGCTTTTTTAAGCGAACAAAGATTTTACACAGAGTTAATGTTAATCCCGCACTTTACGCAACTATACTCTTATCAAAAAAAAAAAAAAAAAAAAGAAAGAGACAGATGCCATTGATACTACATCAGAGTACAATCTCTTCCGGGTGGTTTTACGCATGTCAAGATGCCAACCTAATCATTAATATGTCTCGGCACATATACATATATAAATATGATGAGAATAATGGAAATAGTATTCCAACGAAATAGAGAAATAAAAAGGAACACACCGAGTTATGTGTTCATCAAAGTTTCGTCTTTATATCGAGACTTCCTGCTTTATTTTTAAGAAAGCTAAATTATCCTCATTAAACAGCCACAGTATCTAACTCTTCCTTCGTGGAGAGGCAAGAAAATAGTACTACTAGTAATATTCTATCTATCACGCACATTCTTTTTTCCATGTATTTTCTTGGACAGTTCGCTTTTCTTTAACGCGGTAACTATTACCCTCTCATCCTCTCTATCCTTTCCTTGACAGTAAACGTTAATAAAGCTTACTATAGAAATTAATATTTGAATAATCCATTATAAACAAAAAGAGATATCAGTACTAGTAGTAATACTACTTAATATGTACATGGAGAGTGAAAGATAGAGAAAGAGGTAGAAATAAAAGAGAGGATGTAGAGGGAGATAATGCGAGCAGAAATATACTAATACTAGACTTCCAGTGGCAAGTTGGGTTATTATATGTTATGGCTAGTTATGCAATAGTGAGTATATTTTATTATGGCAACCACAACAATGACCACCACTTGAACATAAGGAATTACATTGCTAAATATCCAGAAAATTATTTAAATGCAATATTCGTTTTCGGCATACCCGGGAATCTCTAAAAGTCGTCATTTTAAAAGAAAATTTTAAGGTGGAAAAAGTATATAATTCCCAAAACTTCCATTTTCGTATTTACTTAAAAAAAGAATATATTATACACAGTGTTAATCATCCGTACCTTAAAATTTGTCTGATGTCACTTGCACCAAATGGTTTTGTAAACAAAGAAATGCGATTCTTAATGAAAGCACTTATCACAAGTCAACGGCTATAACTTTTGCCCGTTTTTAACAGGCTAAAAAAGTCTACTGCTTGCATAATCTTCAAAGTATTAATAAACATTTGTAAGTAATTTTAAATTCATTAAACTGCTAATTACAGAATGTAATGCAATAAAAAAAGGCTTTAAAATAGTTTAAAATCTTAAAAACTAAAGCAAATACGTAAAAAAGTAACTGCTATTGTGTGTGGTTACAGTTACAGTGAGAAATAGGATTTACCGGTTAAATGGTTTTATTTTTTTCCCCGTTTTTTCTTAACCAACCAGTTAACTATGAGATGTCACTATTATTGCCTTTGGTAACAGTTACTTATTGTGCGATTTTTTTATGTTCCATTTATAAAAATATGTTAGATGTTATTATGTGTTGATAGTAAGGTAGTTTCTTTTCATTAACACGATTTCAACGACTGGGCAAGCTGATCTGAGCAATTTTACCGTCTTTAAACTGGTTATTACAGAATATGTAAAAAAAACTTTTAGTCGTAGACATATGTATTTCTTTTTTGTTTGAAAACAATTCCAACTTGTTATGAAAAGTACAAAGAAAATTCGTAAAATGTCGATGAAAAAAAGAAGGGATTTAGTTTTGTTTTTATTTGCATATTTTAAACGTCTAAAATTGTCGATTAAAAAAAGCTTTTATGGCTTTGTTTTATTTAACTACGCATGCGCAGAATTTTTCAAATTGGAAGCTGCAAACCGGATGGATGATTTCAACGCCCGAGCAAGACGATTTGAATTTGATAATATAATAGATTGGTTTTATCTGTTATATATTTTTTTTACTTTGAAAACTCATTTTTTCCTGAATTATACCAAGCTGGATGCGCGACAGGTCACATATTTTCTCGTATATGCATATATATATATATATATATATATATATATATATATATATATATATATATATATAATGCTCCTTATCTTGAGTTGAGTATATTGGGAAGTGATACACGATATACCTATAGCGTATTAAGCGATGCTCTTTGTGTAAACAATTCGAGCTTAGGTATTCAGACGATGTAAAAACATCGTTAATTCACTACACACACAGAAGCTACATATTTAGCGTAATGGTTCCAAGCATTGATTGTAGCACGAGCGATTGGGTTTCGATCCTGAATTGAGGTACTTGCCTGTCTAGCCGCAATGATGAGCTGTGATACAGCAAAACAGTACAGTATGTAGATGACTATACATATATATGTTTGTATATCTTCCATTTTCTCTTACCTGTTCTAGCCTTCTGTCTCTCTCTCTTTTTCTCTCCCTCTCTCTCTCTCTCTCTATATATATATATATATATATATATATAGAGAGAGAGAGAGAGAGAGAGGGGGATGCTGTTTGTTTGTTTTTGTTAGTGATACTTATTGAATGAATTCAATTAATTATATGGAAGTGCATTTCTACCTAAATGCGAGTTGAGAATAATTTTCCCTTTTGTACCCCCAAATGTGGAGCGGAATATGTATTATTTTTAAAATATAATTTTTCAAACATAATTTATAAAATATAATCATATTTTAAATATATATATATATATATATATATATATATATATATATATATATATATATATATATATAAATATATATATATATATATATAAATATATATATATATATATATAGTGTTATAATGGAATAATTCCAGGAGGAAATCCGGGCATGAGAGCTCAATGTGGTAAACAGAGCAATAACATAAAAATATAACACGGAAATTACATAATTGTCGATGCAATAATTTATTTCAACCATATGGTATTTTCAAGCATCTAAACTAGACAATTACATTTTTGATACTGAAATAAAGAAAGAAAAAGAATCGGGTCCCGACCGTCAAAAAACCAGAGGGTTGGTAGTAGCAATCCACTTAATACATGGTGGGAGGGATTTAAAAAAAAAAAAACAACAACAAGAACATGATGACACTTATAACGACTGTCCGGTAGCTCGACGTAACAACAGACACACACACACACACACACACACACACACACACACACACACACACACACACACACACACACACACACACACACACACGCAACACACACACACACCCCTTAATATGCATGTTCTTACACGTAAATGCCTTGACACGCGTTTACTAACCTAGGAAGAAGAGGGAGAAATATACGGATATAGAGAGAAGGAAATAAACTGCGCGTAAGGGATAGAGAAGAAGAAAGAAAAATGAAGAGAGTGACCATCCGCTGCCTGTCATATGGTTTCATTAGTCTAGAATCTCTGAGAAAGAGAAGGGAAAGAAAATGGAGATTATACGCGCGTCATAGAGTTAATTGAGTCATGGAAAGTAAGTCTATTAAAAGATAAATAAAAAAAAAGTTTATATACAAAGTTTTAAAACTATCTGTATGTTATCATGTTAAAATTAGTTAGAAATAAATATTATCTTATAATACATTTAAATATTGTATTTGTAATATATTACTATGAATTCAAAAAATTGAGTCTTATGTAGTTAATATTTTATATATTTTTATGTAATTAATTTTATTGGTGATTATAGCGGTCGTTGTAATTTTGCTCACTAATATTTCACTTCCTAATTGATTATGATGCAGAAAATGGCATTATTAGTCGCCACCAATTCCATAGGACGTATATAGTTTCGGTTAATATATACTTTTATTCATTCCGTACACAGAAGTACTTTCATGCACGCATAAAGAAATAAATAAAATAGTTATTATTTTAAAGTTTTGTGTTGATTTATATTAAATCTAATAATGTCTAGTGGTAGTATTTGATCTTTTTGACTTAAATCAGTTTAATAACTAATGTATTATCTGCAGAGAAAATTTTTTTCTTAAAGCTATCTCATTTATTTATAAGTAATTTAGATAAACAGGTACTTCGGAATAAGTACACCCAACTTAGATTTCGGACAACAAATATCATCAAGTCGTTATTACCGAGTATATACCTGACAGCACTATAATTGCAAGTGGGGTGGGGTGGGAGGGTTTATCGTAAATAATCTAGTGGTATTAAATTCGGTCTCTTTACCGTTATAGAATTATCTGTTCGTCGGATCTGGAGTTATTGGTTATTTTAAATTTACATTTATGTCTACATTTGGCCATCAGTTCATCTCGTTTATTTAAGAGATTATTGTGTTCGTACTTCAGGATTCTTATTTTTTCCTCGAGGCATAAACTGCATCTCTGCCTAAAGCCGTTTGGAACATCCGAATAACATAGGATTGACCATGAAACCACTGGGGATCGGTTCTCATTTTTTAATAACCACCATTGGTTTTGTTCTTAAGTTCTGGGTTATTGAAAGAATGTTTATGGTCATAAAAACGCTGTTTCCAGTTTCCGGCGGAGATACCGAAGTAAACTTTTTTGTCCCTGTTATTATCTTCTGGGTGGATCGTGGCCTTATAAACCACGCACTCAACTTTACAATTACCGTCCAGTGGGTAGTTATTTTTCACTTGGCAGTTACATTTGTCTACTGTAACCTTATTTTTATTAGAGTTGTTTAATATTTTACTATTATGAGTGCTAATTATTCTGTCCATGTTTTTAGTGCACGAGTAACTTATTTTAATGGTTTTTCTATTAAATATCTTCTTTATTTATGGTAAAATGCTTATTTATTAGGTTCAAAAATACTTTCCCTATGTTTATGTTGGATAGTTGGCAGTAAGGGGGAGTAAACCATATTATTTTCCGGCCTCTGTTCTTAGATTTATTTTTATTTTTATTTTCCTTCTTAATATATGTGAGTTTTTCACTGTATCCGCTTATCTCTAGTGCTCTATTGTATAATTTTTTGTTTGCTTCAAAAATTTCTTTGTTAGCCGAAAGTTTATTAATCTTAGTGTTAATCGTTTTAGGTATTTGTTTAATTATGCAACTTGGATGGTTAGATCTAGTATTAATATAAGATGGTGTGTTATTATCTTTATTGAACGGCTTGTATATCCCCTTTCTTAAGTCTAGAGTTATATCTAGATAATTAACTTCTTTACAATTTGGGGTTATATCTATTTTAAATCCAAGGTATTTGAAGGCTCTTACTAATTTTTTATGTATTTTCGATACCATGGGGCCGTCACTAGTGTGTGTGTGTTGTGTGTGTGTGTGTGTGTGTGTGTGTTGCGTGTGTGTGTGTGTGTGTGTGTGTGTGTGTGTCTGTTGTTATGTCGAGCTACCGGACAGCCGTTATAAGTGTCATAATGTTCTTGTTGTTTTTTTAAAAAATCCCTCCCACCCCCTCTATAAAATGTATTAAGTGGATTGCTACTACCAACCCTCTGGTTTTTTGACGGTCGGGACCCGATTCTTTTTCTTTCTTTATTTCAGTATCAAAAATGTAATTGTCTAGTTTAGATGCTTGAAAATACCATAAGGTTGAAATAAATTATTGCATCGACAATTATGTAATTTCCGTGTTATATATATATATATATATATATATATATACTTCATTTACTCACATAAAATTAATATACGAAAGTATAAATTTATGCGTAAACTTTAAGTATTTACTTCAAAAGGGCTTAATACGTAGGTAGAGCTAGTTAGTAAGTTATAAAATATATATGACGATTAAGCTACACTGAATATTCCGCATTTCATCCACTCTAGGATTCTTCAGGCTTATGCGCGAATTTTTCGGAATATTCAGTGTAGCTTAATCGCCATATATATTTTATAACTTACTATATATATATATATATATATATATATATATATATATATAGGTTTCGAGGGTCTATAAAAACGAACTCACACACAGAGACACACGCAAATTGCCTATATATACAAGGTGAGCCAAAAATAGGTGAGCAGCTAAGGGTTATAGTTAGTTATAATAAAGAATTACGTTAACATAACGTTCATAGACCTATTCAAGATGCTGTCGATCTACGTTTGGCTCACCCTGTATATATATATATATATATATATATATATATATATGTATATATGTGTGTGTGTTTGTGCGTGTATAATATATATATATATATATATATATATATATATATATATATATATATATAAACGAAACTAGTTATTATATGTTACATTTTGCGACTTAGATCTTTTTTCGCGCGCTGTTATATAATAACTCTGTTTTGCAATATGCTGGCTAATATTACTTAGCCAGGCGATTTGTAAGAATACTTTTCAAAGAACAGTTTAGAGAAGAAAAGGGCGTTTTCCTTTTATTTGAGGTCGGCTCCCTGTATCTTAAAGTGGGGTGAGGTTGGCAGCAGGGCCGTTTGATTGATGCTTGCATTTGAATTGCCTAACGCCGAAAGCAGTACAGAATATAGTACACGTCTTTTAATGTTTTACGACATTCAAGAAGGATGGTTCGCGTAACCTTTCGCAACTTTTACGCAGAGTTAAGGAATGACAGGATAGATGTTGATTACTCAGCCGCAGAAGTGTATGTTGACGAGCGGCCAACGAGCAAGTCTTGGTGTTGACCTTTTATCAAAGAAGATAATAGGACGGTGATTAAAATCGTGATGACCAACCAGCGAGATAATACATATTATTGATGGCTATGGAATACGTAAAAAAATTCGGTAATACCTGGTGTGGTATTCACCCCCTGTGGACATCCGGCTTTCACTGGATATGTAAGTTTCTAGGGAAGATCACGGTCATGGTAGATAATATACACCACCTAATATTCCTAAATGGTCACCCATTTGATACTCATCATGTTCAATGTCTCTTAACTTCAATGACCTAACGAGAATCGGAATATGAAGGTGATTATACCGAATACATAGGATCGGTAAACAGAGTTCAGATTATATCGGATTCCATTTTTTTTTTTTGGTTAACTCCCATCTAATTTCTGTTAGAAGAGAATTAGCACAATCAGCTATGAATTACATGGCGTAAAGACTTGATATCAGATACTTTAGAAAGCATTAGAAAACAGTAAGCAAATCAATTTCAATGCAAATATTTTTTTAATAAATGAAAATAAGAAATCAAATATTTCAGTCAATATTTCGCCATCTCCAGTGAATTATATACGTATTTTCTGTTTCCATTTTCTCATTGTCGATCAGTAACGGTAAATGTCTACGAAACCCGATAGGTTCTTATGTGTTAGTTTATAGATCAATATTTCTACATTTTGAAGACACCGGAGGAAAAATTAAAAAAAAATAAGAAAAAATAATTTTGGTGTCCAAAATTTATTTTTCTTTATTTTTCTTTTATCTTTATAAATTAATTTTTCTTTATCTTTATAGATGTTTTCTAATGTTTTCAACAACTAGTGCCTTCAAAATGTGTAAATATTGATCTGTTAAATACTGTTTACAGGCTTAATGTTTATTGTTTAGTTAAACCATTATTATAACCATAGGAACCAATAACGAAGGTTAAAAAAGAAAAAAAAATCTCCGAAAAAGGCAGTTCTATTGTAACGTAGTATCCACATTTACACACGTATTGCACACGTGTTAACATGTAGTCACCCTACACGTTGTGGACTCCGTCGAGAAGGCCACTCGAGGATAAGTGGTAATGAGTGCACGGTAGTTAATGGGACGATGGCGTGGTGATCATTAGTCGTGAAAATTTGGTAAATTAGATTACTTAAGGGGACGGCTCATCAAAAACTCAAGAACTTGTATACATTGGCCTTGAAGATTACCACATTGAAGTCAGCTGGAAAGCAGGCAAACAGAACAGAGTTTTACAGGCGAGCAGTTCTAAGAAAAAAGCTTTGTTACTGGAATCCACAGTTATCATTAATACTGTGAGCTTCTGATTTCTGCCAATCAACTACTGCGTTTATACAACTATCAGAGAAAAATGATTTAAGAATTAAGAAGACATTTCCAGCTATACCGTAGCTGGAGATTTTGTGGAGTAGACATTTATGCCATGTCCTATCAAAGGCTTTTGATACGTTAAGAGCAATTGTCCTATGACAAAGCTGATTTGCCCGTTTGTCATGAACGTTCTGGAAACGGCAACTAATGTACGTTTGCTGACAGGGAGTTACCTAATCGCCATTGGAACTCTTCTGCTCCACTGATGGACGACTCCAAGCTCCACCAGGATTAACAAACAGTATTCCAGAAAACAATAAACATATCTCAGTCTACTGTGTTTCTTACTCTCCATTATTGTTCATCTTAGGTCGTGACGGCAACAGTTTCGAAGGAGAGGGGAGAGTTTCTTGTTTTTTTTTCTTTCTACCAGCTCCCTTCTGTAATGCTCTGGAAAATCAAATGGTGGTCTACCTCTTTTGTTGGGCTGTCCACAACTTCTCGGTGTTATTCTTCTGGCTGAGAATAATGCCGGCACCGTCTTGATGTTTAAGGCAGATCAGCAACACGCAACACAATTGTAATATGTAAGAAAATCTTACCTATTTATTTTCACAAGAAATATTCACAATATATTACAATAAAAACAATTAACAACTCATAACAATTTTAAAAAAGGCTGAATTAACCCTAGTTATTTTTAACTAGTGCTGGGGCAGATGGGAATTCCCCCCCGCCCCGTTTTACAGATGCTGTCGCCGACGAAAAAAGAGATCTGGCGAATTGCATTATTGTCTCCTTTCCTCTGTAGTCTTCCGCGAGTTACCAAATCACGTCCCAGCGATAGGGAGGAGGAACAGCACAGTGGCACATGCAAAACATAGTGCCACAATTCTAGAAATGAAACCCCCGTCGAGATATTCGCTCACCCTATAATTTATAACAGTTAATACAACTGTGACTTTAATTAACAACGAGCATACTACTACTACTACTACTACTACTACTACTACTACTACTACTACTACTACTACAAGGGAGGTCACTGTTTATCAATGTCTGACAGCAACCCGAAGGTTAATGAATGTCAATTGG
Source organism: Euprymna scolopes (assembly GCF_053919585.1). Taxonomy (NCBI): domain Eukaryota; kingdom Metazoa; phylum Mollusca; class Cephalopoda; order Sepiida; family Sepiolidae; genus Euprymna; species Euprymna scolopes. The sequence continues at coordinate 62,012,196 of NC_136492.1, forward strand.
CCAATGAGATATCATTATCGATGATGGTCGAACTTGAGTAGCTTTTGTGTATTTAAAATGACGGCCATTAACAGAGACTTGCAAACGACCATGTTATAGTTTATATATGAAGCAGCCACGCCATATTCTTTTGTAGGAAAGAAAATTTGCTCATACCTATACTAATTCATTAAATTCATTTTCGCCCCCTTTTTATTGTAGTTTCAGAGGACTACACCCTCCCTTATTGAGCTGGTCTTTTTCTTTTTACTTATTTATTTAGTTTATTAGCTTTCATTTAATCATTTTAAGATATTGAAGAATTACTAATGAGACGAGTAACATCGTCGAAACGTTGATTATTCCGCGTATATGTTTTTTTATGTTTATATAATTTCAATTATAAAACCTCTATATGTCTATTGAGCACTTTTGATAAAAACATAGCTTTTTGTTTTAGTTTAACATACTTCTACTTAATTATATATATATATATATATATATATATATATATATATATATATATATATATATATATATATATATATATAAAATGGGTTAAGAAATTCCAACGAAAGAAAGATGTATATTTTAATAAGGGAGTAGTCACCAACAATGTGTATATTTTAACATTATTTTATTATTCCGTGTCTTGGTTTTTCATTGAGAATTATGTTTGGATCATTGTAATAATGTTTTTAAGTCATTGAAATCGTTTTTACGCGCGTTTCAGGCGTTCTGTGAAACGCGCGTAAAAACGATTTCAATGACTTAAAAACATTATTACAATGATCCAAACATAATTCTCAATGAAAAACCAAGACACGGAATAATAAAATAATGTTAAAAAATACACATTGTTGGTGACTACTCCCTTATTTAAATATATATATATATATATATATATATATATATATATATATATATATATATGAGTGTGTGTATTTCGTTAGGTTGAGGGCACCTTTCGTTTATTCATCCAAAACAAGCTTGAAGCGACGTTTTTTTTTTTACGTTCACCAACAGTATTCCTCCAGCCCTTTAGTGTACTATAAATGGAAAGCCAATTCCTACCTTTTTATTTCTCGAAATTCTTGCTTGTAAAACATTTTTCGATTTTCTTTATGGAACTTTTATTAGTTTATATACTCATTGGGACTCATTTTGTCCATCGAAACAAAGTTTGATTTTATTAAAACCCTTATGCATAGGACCTTAATGATTTCGCATTATTTGGATTCGCTGGACTACTATTCTCATCTTGAGTCATTGTCACAAAGTTTCGGTCAATGTAACCTCCGACCTTCTTCATGTGTATTTTGTTAAACTTGGAAATCTATCTGTCGAACTCTGGAATGTGTACGGAATTTCGAAAAGAACCCTTGATTTACTTTAGGAGTGTAGTATACTCTCGCTCCGTCAGTCATGACTGGATATGGGTCCTGAGTAAATCGCCATTGTATGTCTCGGTTGTAAACACTAAGGTGGAAAGTGTGACAAGCACTCAAGAATTCAAAACCTCCCAAACTTAACCTCTCAAAGAAAGAAGTATTGACTGTCAAGTCACTACGCAGTGACAATGATATAATACTACCAGTAGACAAAAGCAATACTACAGTATTAATTGATAAAGCGGAATATTCCAAGAAACTGGCAGATTTAATAGGATCTGGTGGCTACTGTAAAATGAAAAAGAATCCAACTTTGAAAACAAAAAAGAAAAAAAAGAAGCTATCACAGATCCTCAGTAAGAACAAGGGACAAATACAACTAGCTAAATGCAAACAATTGATCATTAAAAACCTACTACAGCTTAAGATTTATAAAAAAGTACTTTGTTAAGAGTCATTGTCAACGCAAGATATTTCGCCTCACCATAATAATTCTATTATTTATTTAAATATAGTTGCAGTTTGTACTACGTTGGTAGGACGTCGTCAAGATCAGCAATCCAGATCAAACAACACTTGCCAACAGAACCTGGTTAGGCAAATTATTTACTGCCGGATCTTCTGAATATTTCATGGGTTTTTTTTTTTATCGCCGACCATCGAACTAACAACCGTACCTGTGCCTACAATTTTAGCATTTACTTATTCTCACTTCTAAGTAAATTACACTTCTATTTCATTCTAAGGTTCTAGAACCTATTTATATTAAGTCTATGCAAACTTTTCCTTGTAAGCAAAGAGAAATTCTTCTAAGCTTTAATGTAGTTTCTATTCGATTTTTTCTCTTTTCTCATGCTGTTATACTCAGTATTGTTTCTTTCTGTTAACGTAACCTAGAGTTAACTGTTAAGCAAGGTTCAAAACGGGTTATCTAGCCTTGACATTCTTTTATAATTCAGTGTAGTAAAATTATGGTTTGTTCATTGCCATAATATATAATATATAACGATATAGTTCAATAGTACGCGTAGAAAAATTAATAAGTAAAAAAGATGTATAGATCGCACCAAACACTGATGACTTGGATTTTATGATTTTTTACTTTGATGATAGACATTTCTTCAATGTAAAGAAGGATAGCATTTCGTATACTTTTATACAAGGAACGATTTATGAAGAAGCGGAAATAGAAAAGAATAAATATAGGCATGGGGGTTGCGGAAGAGAAAGAGGAAAGTCAATTGCCAGGAATGTGTGGAGAGAGTAGTTCGGTCGCAAACATCACCGTATTTTTTTTTTATTGAACTTGAGAAGCCATTCCTGCTTCACCGTAGCATATTTGTCATACATCTTTTTCAATATCCGTTTTCTCATAATCTGAATCATGGCTTTATAAATAGAGTATAAAATTTTTCGGCATCTAAGAATTCATGCAATTAACGAGGTAAGAGTTTTGTTGCTAACCGGATTGGGCGAGGTTATATTCGTTTAGAAGATAACATACAATTTTGGAATTATTCTATTACTATTTTTATATATACCAGAAAGTAATGCCTTTATATCTCTACCAATGATATTAGAGCGTAAATTAATGCAGCAGATCTGATTTGATTTGAATCGGCCTATCTTACAGTTACATCATTAGATAGTGATGATGGGACGATTCTGATATTTTTCCCGAGACCGATTCTGTTCCATATTATCGATTCCGATACAATTACCGATTTCGATTCTAACATCGCCTAAAATTCGAAGTTTATTGGGGAGGGGAGGTAGAGCTATTATCTACTTGCAAATCTAGTTATAATTTTATTTTTAATTTGGCAAACCTTTTAACGTTTTCCATTTATCCAATATTTTGTTAAACTCGTTGTGAGATTTTCATTTAAATCTTTTCACTTGTGCCAACAATAGAAAATTATGTTTCTAACAGCAACAACAAAACTAAATAAAAGATTCGGAAATAAAGAATCGTTTTTTTTTTTGTTTTTTTTTTACACAGTGATCACCACTTATCAAGGCCCGGAAGCCACTCAGGGATAAGGGTTATTGTAAGTACATCACGTTAGTGAGGAGATTTTATGAAGTGTTTAATTAGGGGGGCGGTTCATCAGGAATTTGTTAACATTAGACTTGAAGACATCCAAGTTGTAGTCCGGAGGGAAGCAGGCAGACGGAACAGAGTTCCACAGGCGTGCAGTTCTAAGAAAGAAGCTTTGCTCATGAAATCCGCGTTTTGATTTAGGCACAGATATAGAGTGGGGGAAATTTTTCACAGTGGATTCAGCTAGACGGGTGTTTTTCGTGAAAGATTGGCGAGGGGGGGGCCAGGGATTGGAGTTCAGACGAGCACCTGCCATGAAAATAACGATAAAACAAGGATAGGCTCGCAACGTCTCTTCTGTGGGAGAGGGGTTGCAGGGTAGAGAAAAGGGCATCCCCCAGTAAACCACGAAGTCTATTTTGTACTCTGTCAAGGCATGATAGGCTGTTTTTGGCAGCTCCTGCCCAGATATGGCAACAGTATTCCATCCTTGGCCGTACTTGGCTTTTATAGAGATAGAGAATTGCATCAGTAGTGAGATATCTTCTGGAGCGGTAGAAGGATCCCACCATCTTTCCTGCGACCTTGGCAACAGACTTGATGTACGTGTTCCATTTCAGATCAGGAGTAAAGGTCAAGCCCAGAAGCTTGTCAAAACACGGGGCCTCACCCAGACGAGAGCCATCCATCACAATTGATGCCAGCTGGGGATCAGAGCGTTGATGATGTAAGGATAGGAGTTTGGTTTTGGATGCATTAAAGGTAACTAGCCACATCTTCCCCCACTGAACCACGCGCTCGAGATCAGAGGAGAGAGAATCCGAGAATCGTAAATCAGGTTAAGTTTTTTTCCGATTCCGATACTATTTCAATGTTCCGAATTTTCCGATACCTGATTCGGATTAATCGTCCAAAATTTATTAAATAGTAATAATATATAAAATCTACTTAAATTAGCAAACACTGTAACTCTTAAGCAAGGTGGGCCTGTAATATTAATCTGCCACTTGGAGAAAGATAACTTTTAATGTTGTTTTACGAACCGTTTTAGTTCTGAATTTAACATGAAAGTCTATTCTTGTCGCACTTCTAAAAAAATGCAAATACATAAAAAAACACAGAAATATTTCGATAGACATCTAATATCGTTTTTTTTATTCAACGGGAACTGACAATCGTCATCAATCAATGTCAGACGCCATGTTAGTTAATTATTCTTATTCAATACAATAAAAACACAAAATAAAATCCTTAAATTGTAAGGTGTTTTAGCCACACAAAACTAAAAGAATAAACATAAAAACTCTTTCACACACAATTTTTCTAAATACGTAACAAAAGACCGACCTTCATTTAAACCATTTTGACAAATGACCTTTTTTTTTGAACTCGACAAGCCTATAGGACTGACCTTCATTGCTGAGCTGAAGTAGAAGATCTACATAAAATCTGTTGTCAAGCTTGTTGAAAAATAGTAGCATTATCCTTCAACTCCAAAAGGTATCTCACTCTCAACGCAATTTTTTACCTATCTAAAAGCCAAATAGTTCAATAATGAAGTGCTCTTGTCATATATGGATGAGAGCGATACGCAAGTCACGTTCCTGATTGGATAGGGTTCAAAATCGATTTCAAAATTCGTAGTCGATGCAATTTTCTCCTCTTTGGAGTCTTTTCTAACAAGTCTATCTCGGCTCTACTGTTTTTTGTTCATTTTTTTTTTGTATTGAAGAGCGGGAGTAAAACCAGACATATGGAATTAAATGTTCTAGTGTAGAGAGGACTATGGGGTCTTTTTTTTAAATATAAAGTTCGAATGAAAAAGAGATAAAAAGTAAATAACTATGAAGTGGGACAACATTGGCAAAGCAACCTTCCATGGCCAATTCAAATCATAAAATACTGAATGGGTAAAAATAAAAAGCAAGGTGGAAAGAAGATTAATAAGGTCAAACTTAGGGGGAGTTTTTTTTTTACAATTACGCTAGTTAATGTAAGCACTTACAAGGAATTAAACGGGCAAAGAAGCGGAATTAAATGGGGGAGTCTTCAAAGCTGTTCAACCTTTAGAACTATATATAAGTATAGAAAAAAACTTTTAAGTCGAAGTATTTCGCTGACAAACTATGTTGTTTGTAAGTTAATTAATCTCTTTGAATCACTTTATTACTTCACGAATTCACATTAGTCATATTTTTAGGGATCATCAGTTGTTTACTATGGAACACTGTTTTGGCATTAAAATAACAATATATCAAATCAAGCTTCCTCAATGGTGTTGATCAAACACTTCCTCCCTTACAAAATACGAAGAAAAACGTTCCAGATATCGAATCTAGTTGATTTCCTTTAGATTTATTTAGGTGGTCTATTCATGGCATTAAAAATGTTCTTCCTTACATGTGTCATTCGACTTTTGTCTCTCTCATCTCTAAGGTGAAAAGTGTGGCACACACACACACACACACACACACACACACACACACACACACACACACACACACACACACACACACACATATATATATATATATGTGTGTGTGTGTGTGTGTGTGCGTGTGCGTACGCGCGTGTATATTATGTATGTATATTATATAACTCAACTATTGAAAGGCGAGGGAAAGCACACCGGATAACTTTAACACCTGCTCTAAAAATACCACAAAACACATAAAACAACAGTTGCTTAGTTTCTGTGCCCTTTTCAATTCTGATGCTTCGATTATAGCAGGCCCTTTTGTCTCTTGATACTTATACGACTTTTTTTTCAGAATTGTGGCAGGCGAGTCATATGTGGTCTGTTTCAAAAGTAATAGGATGTGTGTCACAAAATCTTCCTTCAACCCCAAAACATGGCGTCCCATTTACAGTAACCACTCGTAGAAAGAAAGAAAGAAAGAGAGAGAGAGAGAGAGAGAGAGAGAGAGAGAGAGAGAGAGAGAATGGCAGAAGCAAGACAGATAGAGAATATATAAAATAAGAGCAGAGGGGAAGGAGAAGGAGGAGATAAACAACACACTATTTTATGGTGATATTTTTTATATAGAAATCGCTCCAGACAAAGTATGAAGCCACTTGATGTAATGAGTAAACAAGAACGAAAGATGATTATTGCAAAGACAGGAGATGCTTATTTACATTAGTAGTGAAAGTATTACGTCTGTAGGTAGGAGGAAAATTGTGAGCAGGAAGAGAGTTTCACAACCTTGCAATTCGTGAAAAAAAAAAAAGCTACATTAAAATGAGGCACCAAAAACAGCGAACCGATAGAGACTACTAGACCAACGAGACAAACAGTCTGGAACAAAAAAAAGGAGGGAATAGATCAAACAATCTGAAGACCACATGCCATTATTAAAATATTGAGGCTAGCAACATCACGTCCTTGAGAAAGTGATTGCAGAAAAGAAGAAAGGAGGATAATCGAATTATACGATTCTGCACATTATCAAAAACTCTTATTTAAGACAGAGATTCACCAGCCTAAATATGATAGTAGTAATTTAAACATGGCCTGATAGTAGATTTATAGAGATAGATAATAGGCTCAGGGGTAAAGAAAGTGTTTACAGTGATGTGGGGAAACAAAAAACGATTTCACGTGAATCAGAAAGAGTAATGGGTTTAATATATGAACACAAAGAAAGATTTGATGAGAAAGGAAGACCAAGAAGTCTCAGAATTATTTTTGTTTTTACTGAGAGCAGAGCCATCCATAAGAATCTCAGGAAGAAAAGAGGTACGAAAGACACGATCTGAGTTTTAACAGGTTTAAACGAACAAGTCATTACTTAGTGCAATCCATAACTGGACTCAGCTCAACTTTTAGATCAACTGCACAATCTAACTGATTTTATTGTTGCTCTGACAGGAGAAAATATTATGTGAACCACGGTATTAATTACTATTCAGAAATAACCAGACTTCCTCGAGGAATTGGGGATGCCTTATGAGCACCCCGATATGTCTAAAATGTTTTAGGTTTAGCTGAAGCAACAAGGCCTAATTCCTCATCCGTAACGTGAAAGCTTAAAGAAACTCCCCTCCCCCACTATCCAAATCTGATACTCACTAGGTGTGTAAAGTTACAAGCGTTTATACACGAGACCATCACGTTGTAGCAGTCTACGTTGCAAAAGAAGACCAAGACAAATGAATAACTCTAACTCACGTTTTCGTGCAATAACGGCATTTATTTCTCTATCCTCCCGCCTCGTGTGAGTTCTCGTTACAATTGTGACGTCTCTCACGTGAACGTCTTCTCTAACGTGATCTTTCCTTTTTAAAGTATTTTCCTTACAGCGACATCATTTAGCATTTCGTATGCATTTGCAAGGTGGCGAGTGAGAAGTCTTACACCAGTTGTATTTTTACTATTCCAGCAAGTGAGACATAATGGCAGGTAACGATTTGAGGATTTAGCCTTTAACTTCCATAAGAGTGTATCTTACAACTGAATTTACGTAGTACTTTATCCACGCGGAAACATAAAGCTGTGGGTGATTGCATATAAAGATGAGAGCGCGACCAAGATGTCACAAGAAATCAATTTCTACGCCTCTTTTTCTTTCTTCTTCGACTACGTTCTCTTTTTTTTATTCGTTCGTAATTAAATCTTTTATGTGAAAATATTTTCTTTTTTTTTTTGTTTTTCGTTTTTGTCAGATCTAAAAATGGGATATAGTATGACGAAATGTTACACAGACTAAACACGCACATCTGTAGCGTACAGAGATCCGGTTACACCCGGAGCCAACTCCGTAATTGTATTCTTTAATGACTCAAGTATAAGTTACAAATATTGTGAAATACTATGAGAAAAGATTGGTTGCCCCCGTCCATTCTAATGCTCCGGCCCAACGCTTCGTATCCCCACCATTCTATTTACACACAAATGACACTCACACATACACACATACACACCATTCTATCTACACGCCAATGACACACATACATACAGACATATCAAACCATTCTATCGGCACGCACACCACACACACATACACACATGCACACCATTCTATATACACGTTAATTACACACACATACACGCTAATCTATCTACACGTAAATGACACACACACATACACCCCATTCTTTCTACATGCCAATGACACACATACATACAGACATACAAACCATTCTATCTACACACCAATCACACACATACACACCATTCTATATACACGTTTATAACACACACATACACACCAATCTATCTATACGTCAATGATAAACACACACATACACACACATACACACCATCTTATCTCCACGCCAATGACACACATACATACACTCATACACACCATTCTATCTACACGCTCATGACACACATACATACAGACATACACACCATCTTATCTCCACGCCAATGGCACACACATACACTCATACACACCATTCTATCTACACGCTCATAACACACATACATACAGACATACACAGCATCTTATCTACCCGCCAATCACACACACATACACACATGCACACCATTCTATATACACGTTAATGATACACACATACACGCATGCACACTAATCTATCTACACGTCAATGACACACATACACACCATTCTATCCACACGTCAATTACACACATACACACGTACCCACCATTCTATAAACACGTTAATGATAGACATATACACACACTTATACACCCATGATGATATTCGTCCATCTCTTGCCAAGATGACCGTGACCATGCAATTGTTGTATGGGTTCGAACATAGCTTGTTAGACCGATTCGAGTTCTGCAGTATTTCCCGCATGTTGGACACCTGTGGGATAATTCTGTATCAGAGATGCTGACTGCTCTGTCTTTTCTGATGCCACGTTTTCTCTTGCGTTCTTCATTGCGTGCGGATTCAGCAATTGTAGACCCATTGTGAGTTGTGGCACACCAGAAACACCTGTCTTGGTTTAGGTTTTCCCATGGGTTAGAATACAAACCGAACTGTTTGAGGGAGACTTTAAATTACACACACGTACACACACATTTTCACCTGAGTAATGCATAAGAGAGATGGTCACAGTAAAGAAATAGCACGCGACGTAAGCGCATAAAATATTCGACTTCGCTGTCTCCAATCATCATCACAATTTTGTGTCACTGGTAAACTGACATTCATTAGCCCTTATTCTCAAGGGGCTTTGGGATTGTACTAACTTATAACCTCCCTTTGCAAAAAAAAAAAAAAAAAAAAAAAAAAAAACTCACTTTCACGCTGTCCGAAGGTATTCAACGCGTTCATTCAATCAACAACTTTTTCACTTCGAGGTTGTCAATAGTTCAGAGTAAAAAATGTCAGCAGCAGGAATAGCATATTAAGAACGAAGTTTCACGGCATCTATATTGAGGGTTAAAGGGATTGTCATTTACACAATGGACATCACCACGATAGGTTTAGAAACTATAGTATTATTTAGAGTATTCGGATTACTTTGAGTGTTATTTTACTTACTTGATAGACACTACTTATCAATTCCCAAAGGCCACTCGAGGATAAGGGTTAATGAATGTAAGGTGGTAGTTTAGTCATTATTAATGATGTAAATTGGGTAAAATTTGATTATTTATGGGAACAGATCAACAAGAATTTGTTTACATTGGATTTCAAGTCTACCATGTTTTATTAAATCGGAAAGCAGACCAGAGGAACAATGATCCACAAACGGGCAAAACCGGGGAAGAATCTTTGTTCATGGAATCCGCGTTTAAATTTAGGCACAAACAGATAGTGGAGGAAATCGCATATAGTGGTTGTAACTAGTCGAGTGTTTTTCCAGATTTCGGTTGATTAAATCTTCGAACTATTTTAGGTGTATCTTGTCGAACGGAACTCTTTATTTAATCCCCGGAGTAGCATGCTCTCGTTCTGTCAACCATGATCGGTTAGAAATCCTTAGCAATTCACAATTGCATATTGCGCCTTTACTAAGAATTAAACTTTCAACCTCTAGAAGACTGTAACATACAAGTGAATGACCAAGTATTTTATCCACTACGCCACGGCTGTAGTGATAAATACTTTGTAAAAGCTGACGAATATTTTTGCTAAATGTTCTTCATGGGATAAATCCGTGTTTATCAATGTCTAAATGACGACATTGGATATGATAGGATTTGACAATGGTATAGTTGATTCCAGTGGCCAAAAAATCTGGGAAAGGGTCAAATATTGTTGCTGATACCTACATTTCAGAGTAAACTAGCGTAAAATGAAAATGTATATTATATTTTTTTTTATTTGATTTGGATTCTGGCATTACATATTTCTTTCTAAATTACCAACATGATAATATAGTGTAGATATCATCGGTAATTAACAACGGGCACTAAAAAGCCTGACTAATAATTGAACTCAACGTTGGTCAGTTGTTTGGGTATTAACATAATATATAACAACGGAAAGAGCAGTAGATATTAACGCTATGTTAAGTTAAATCAATTTGAGAAGTTTCCTCCATTTTATTTTATGAAAACGAGAACTCCCGCCACTGTTTCGCACAGATGTTAAGCGTTTCGTCTCCAGATGTTCGGAAGGCGCGTGTCTGTTTCACTTGAATACAGTTTTGACACCTCTTTTTCACCACTTGTCAGCAGATGGAGAACGTCCGAGTTGAACATATAGTTCTTCCGTTTTGCGTGCGCAAAAAATGAGTCTGAAACGGAAGCAAGCAGTTCTAATTTTTATGCGTAAAGACAGAAGGAAGTATGTTCGGTAGGCGTGATGGTACGCACGCATACGCACAAACACACACATATACATATGCATATTACATTGATATTCTGAGAAGTCAGATTTATATTCAAATATTATACAGACGTATTTAATGTAAAATGCATTTCTGAAGATAGAACTTACCATTAAACTGCAGTAAAGTGTAAAGAAAAGCGGCTTGATATATATATATATATATATATATATATATATATATATATATATATAGTCTTGGAAGGTTCTTTAAAACCTTTAAAACTATTTTTTTAAATTGCCTTTCGTTGGAACATTATTTTGCCAGTAATTAATCTGCCATATAGCTGAACAGTTTTACTTACATGAACAAACAATAGTACCAAATGTTCTGAAAGGGATCATCAGTTGTTTACAATGAAGCACCCTTTCGGGGATTTAAAAACAATATATATATATATATATATATATATGTATATATATATATGTATATATATATTTACTTATTTAATCAACAAATATGTTTTGATAAAGTTGATATTTTCCTGGATAGTGGAAATATGTAGATTTTTTAGACAGTAAAAAGAACACTAACACGCAGCAAATATCAGTTTATAATATTACTATGAAAATAGTGTCCATTGTATTTAAAATAAAGAACCGGCTCAAAATGTCATAAATTAATAAGAACTAATAACTACTCAGAAAGTAATATTGTGCTACATATTTCAATACAAATAATAACATCGCATTGTAAGAAAGAATCTTGAATTTACGTTTACAGTCCAGCACCTCTTGGCAGAAAATGTTCTTTTTTGCCCTGTTTTTTTCTAAAGTTTCGCTGACTTATGTCTTTGTTGAAGAACCGTTTCGCGTCGTAATTATTCAGAGTTTCTTTTCTCATACCATGACAACAATGATCATATATCATTATAATACTGTTGCAATACGAAGCTACATCGAAGTAAGGCCACTCTTATAGTCTTGTCTAGGGTTGCCAAATGAATATTTTAAAAGCTAAATTTCGCGAATTGGGCATTTTCTGAGACGGCTTGGCATTCAAAATTGTATTTGACCTTTTTCTAAGCGTAACGTACGGACTAACTAGGGAAGAGACAAGCAAAATATTATATTATTAGAAGGTTCATGGTGCAAATCTCTATTAGGCTTTTTATTGCAAACGCCATAGTTCTTTCCTTAATGTTCTCATTTAGTCGAGCCGTAACACAGAATTGGTCAAAGTGGTACTTAGAAAACCATAGACTTGTTTTACAATTTTTCCAGCGGTCATGGCAGTAAACCAAGTACCTGCAGTCCACTCGAAAATAAAGTTTAATGCTTGTAAGACAACATCGTAATGATGGTTAGTGGTGGATATTGAGATGAATTTGATTATTTAAGGGAACGGCTCAACAAGAACTTGTTTACAGTGGACTTGAAAACAACTACATTGTAGTTAGCTGGAAAGTAGATCTAGGATACAGAGTTCTACAGGCGGACACTTCTAGGAAAAATCTTCGATGGTCGAGAAGACATTTCCAGATATTCTGTAGCTGGGAATTTTATGAAGTAAACTTTTTTGTTAAAACCTATTAAATGTCCTTGATATGTCAAGATATGTTGCTCTAGATTGTAAACCCCCGTCAATAGATTCATTGATCCTGTGTAAAATTACAGTCAGTACACAAACTGTAGATGTAGGACAAAAACCATATTGCTTGTCACTGAGTAGGTTGTTTTTACTGAAGCGATTGACAACTTTTCTATCTATCACGGATTCAAGCACCTTACTTATAGCTCACAAGACACTAATTGATCGGTATTGAAATACAGACAAATGAGGTTTGAACAGCTTTGCAAGAATGAAAGCTAGTTTCTTTTGCAGCTTTTTGAATATTGTGATTGGAATGTTGTCAGAGCCAGTGGCTTGGCTGAAATCAAGGGTCTTCATAAGTTTGACAACATCCTATTTCTCCATCCAGCCTTCTACCCATTATCGACTTCTTCAAATGCCTTGCATAAAAAATCGTTCAGTATTAGATTGCTGGTCTTTTCTATCTTGGGCGTTAGCAACTAATTTTGCCCGTAAAACCTGAATTATGGGCCCTTAATATTCTTTGCACAAGAAATATTTAGCTTCGAAATAAAAGTATTACATTCCACTGCATGCATACAGACTGCAGGAAATCTGATCTATTTTTAACCTAGATGAAAGAGTCTTACACACTTCTTTGTAGGAATTTGAGTTCACCCAACTATGCTCGGGAAGCGGGCTAAAGTTTTGAACATGGCCTCGTGCGTTCACTGAACGGGTCGTGATCGTCCTACTTGTGGCAGACTATAGTTGTTGCCAGATTCAGTCAGACCTGCAACAAACGAAGTCTACATTCAACAACAAACCCAATAAGCCCAGTTTATAAACAAATAATATTTTATTATGCTACAAGTAATACTCGCTTTTTCATTGATAAATGGCAGACCTGCGAATATGTGCCCGACCAGACTGAAAAACATAAGTCCCATTACGCAGTTCTTTAGAGAGGTACACCGAACGAAATGCCTGACAGCTCTCAAGAAAATACCCCCCGTTCAATGTTCAACTCCAATTCTCCGTCTTACTTCTCTGACCACTTCCCCATTTCCGGAATCTCTTCAACCCTGATTGATTCTAGCCTTTTGGTAGCGGTCACAATTCAGCCACACAAAGACTTACCGGAAGAGAATATCCCAACTGTCTCTAGAGTTTATCTGCAGCCTTTCTAGGAAAATTAGTTTGCTCACAAAGGCAAATCCCAGTGTGAATTTGCCATTAAACAAAAAAATATCGCTTTGGTGGTCGAATTCTAGCTAGAGATATTTTCAGTTCGCTATACTCTCCTCTTCTCTTAGCCAAACATATATCACCACAACGCTTGCTATTCGCATGCATCAGCAGAACATGCTGTGAAGCGCATGTTTACTACAAACATCCTTAGATAGCTTTTCAGTCTGGGTTTCTTACCCCCACTTGATATTTTTACAGCATGTGCTTCATTCTGTTGCCAATAAACTGATTCAAATCCATAAATCGCTATGCTTCAAATGGAAACCTGGAGGCATATGCTACATTCAAATTCTATTTCTTGCTATGATCTGATACAATTTGAAGCCTGATCGAGGAAGACTTTTTAAAAACCTTTTCATGCATATTGTATTTTTATGACAACGAATAGAAAAGTTGTTCGAAATTATCGTAAATTTGGCTTTGACCAATTACATCTGGTTTGTAAGAGTCAGGGACATCGGTATATACGTTTTACCTCCATTATTAGTCGTTGCGGGTCTTTTCGGAATCTAGCTTTTGTCCCATTGCCACAATGTTGCATTCGTGAGCCTGTTTAACAAGTAATTTAATGAGATATGCACTGATAGACGCATAGCACTTATGCCCAGCTCGACGTAAACGCCCCGACTAGTCAGAAAAGCAGCAAAATCCCATCCCTTCACTGTTAGTTCCTTAGATGCCGGAACATCTTTTATTCCCAGAGTTTTTTATTCACTCAGACTGCAAAACTTCGGAACTCCCTCCTTGTTTCTTGTTTTCTTGACTGTAATAATCCACAGAAGTTTAAATTTAATGTGAATAGACATATCGCTACTCAACTCCTCACTGTTAAATATGATCCCAAACAGTAGACCCTTACATTCAAGTGGCGATATGCCTTGTTTGTGGTGAAAGTCGTTGTTTTTTTTAAAGTTCAACTTGAAGGTATGTGATTCAAGAACAGGTTAGATGAGATGTATAGAATTTCTGTAAAAACATGCATAAAAAAGGTTATATTAAAATTACTATTGCAATGACTTAATTTGTCGTCTGTTGAAAATAAAAGTCATAATGTTCTTCCGGCGAAATATATTCGACTGTTAATTGATCACAAAAAAAAAAAAAAATATGTGGCCAATTCAATAATAACACATTTAGTGTGTGGTACCGAAGCTTTAAACGCCTGATAACAAATTAATTTATTTTCGTTTTCTGGTTTCACCATTTTTTTTCACGCGAAGTAACTTAAAAAATGCAATGACATAATTAAATTACAATTAGTTTCTTAAACATTTTCATATAATTAGTTATTAATTATCAGAACAACGAACGTAATTATCATGCAATTAAATCTTACTGCGCTATTAACTCCTTAAAATGACCTAAGCATAATGTTAACACTGATATAATGATAAAGTATGACTGAACTTAATTATTACATAAATTCTGAGTAATTACAAAACAACTGCTTGTCATTTATAGAGATTTAATGTATGAAATGGAGGCCGTGCTGTTTTTATCGAAATTACCTTAGCACGACGACGGACACACATAGTTAAAATGTTTCTTCATATATATATATATATATATATATATATATATATATATATATATATATATATATATATATATATGAGAAAATTTGAAAACCTGAAAATGTTGTGAAATTATAAAATCATTTTTATTTACATTTTTTTTTTTTGTTAAAGTCCGAATTTTCGTCAATGATCTGGCTTTATCAAGGCGAGGTCAGTCCGATTCAGTTTTTGTTTTTCTCCTCTTCATGATATTGTTATAGGAGGTCGAAGCCTCCTGAAGAGAAAATACATCTTATATCGATGCTGTTTAAGATTCGTGTCTGCATTCGCTTGGTTTAAATGCAAAATTTAAGGACTGGAAGGTCACACATTTTAGAAAACATTTTTTTTATGAATAAAAAAACAAAGAAAAAATAATCGGGCTGACATCTCCTTGATAAAGCCAGACTATTGGCGAAAATTCGGACTTTAACAAAAAAAAAAAAATAATAATAATAATAAAAAATAAAAAGTAATTAAAAATAATTTTATCATTTCATATTTTCAGGTTTTCAAATTTTCTCATTTTAATTCATAAAAAAATGTTTTCTAAACTGTGTGCCTTTCCAGTTCATATATATATATATATATATATATATATATATATATATATATATATATATGTATATATATATATGTATATATGTATATATATATGTATATATATATGTATATATATGTATATATATATATGTATATGTATATGTATATATATGTATACATATATGTATATGTATATATATGCATATGTATATATATGTATATATATGTATATATATGTATATATGTATGCATATATATGCATATATATATGTATATATATATATGCATATATATATGCATATATATGTATATATATATATGTATATATATGTATATATATGTATATATATGTATATATATATGTATATATATGTTTATTTATATGTATATATATGTATATATATATGTATATATATATATGCATATATATACTTTATTATTATTTAACGACAATTTTAATATATTAGAATTCCGGTAATGTTCATACACAAATGAAATCAAAGGCAAAATCAATTAATTAAGCTTCATTATTATCACTTTTCATAATCGAGCATGCATATAATATCTTCGCAAAACACTAAAACAACAAACTTGCTCAAATGGTTATGAAACAAATGTTACGCATAAGGGAATCCACAATATGATGTTCTCATTTTATATTTTGTCGTCTTGAAGATATTATATATATATATATATATATATATATATATATATATATATATATATATATGTGTGTGTGTGTGGGGGTGTATACATACGTATATGTATCTTTCTCACTCCAATACACGCATACACACACGCACACCCTGTGCGAAACTAGCATTGGACTGACTGTTTCCCTGTTTGACATCAAA
This sequence comes from Euprymna scolopes, assembly GCF_053919585.1. Classification (NCBI taxonomy): domain Eukaryota; kingdom Metazoa; phylum Mollusca; class Cephalopoda; order Sepiida; family Sepiolidae; genus Euprymna; species Euprymna scolopes. The sequence goes on from NC_136492.1 coordinate 62,029,087, forward strand.
ATCTGACTCATAAGATCCTCATGGATATGGAATATGTGCCTATATTAGAAAGTGCTTTCCATGGTGGTAGGAACATCCCTAGAAAAGATCCTAAATTACTGTATATCCGCTTCTGAGTGGCACGTGTTCATAGCACCGCGTTCATATTTTCCCTCTATTGCCCCCATAACAGCGGAGTTACTATCATAGAGAGTATCTCTGAGAAAATTGATTACATTCTGTCAGCTCATCATTCGACTAGCACTCGCATCTATGAAGACTTCAATATTCACAATGTTGAATGGATGGCTCACTTAAACAAGAAGGATGATTAAGGGAGCTATTGTCATGATTTCTCTCTTGCTTATACTCTAAAATAATCTTTTTACGAACCCATTCGTATGCCCCACACTGACAGACAGTTTGCAAACGTCCTTGCCAAGAACTATGTTTATCTTCCATTCTGTCTCCATTGTCTTCCAATGATTCTGTTGTTTAGGTTAAGTTAAAAAAATCATGTAATAAGTCCTCAGATGTACCGTCCCATCGTACTGTATATCGATACTCTATGGCAGATTATTTCAGATATACATCTGCGTTCCATGTTTAAAAAGAACGTATCAAACCTGACGGAATGGTTAATTGTCGGTATAAACTACTTCCCAACCTCCAAGAAATTACAGCAAAAGCCGAGCAGCCAAGGTTCACTCTAGAATGTGCCACTGTCACTGCGCACAGAAATCACTATTTCCATTGCTTTCAACGAACTAGATGTTATGAAATTAAAGCCACCTTTGAGACTGTCAGCAACCACTATACAAAGTTAATAAAGAATGCAATAGATTCATATGCTCAATTCGTCAAGTTAACAGTAGCTGCGCAGCGGCTTGGTTCCTACGAATTTTGACGAATAACAAACAAAGCTTCTTTCTTAGAACTGCACGCCTGTGTAACTCTGTTCCGTCTTCCTGCTTCCCACCGGACTACAACTTGGATGTCTTCAAGTCCAATGTTAACAAATTCCTAATGAACCGCCTCCTTAAATAAACACTTCATCAAATCTCCACACTAACGTAATGTACTTGCAATAACCCTTATCCCTGAGTGGCTTCCGGGCCTTGATAAGTGGTGATCACTGTGTAAAAAAAAATGTCCTGAATAGAGGCGGGTCCTCCATCCCAACCATCATCAACAGATCTGAGGTAATTTCACCAGCATCTAACAAATCAAAGCATTTTGCAAAAAACTTTGCAGCAAATTCTACCCTTTATGACCAGAGGCGCCTAACCCCACCCCATATTTCATCCTGTGACTGAAAGCACGTAGTCGACATACAAATACGTGATGTTGTCTAGCTTGCCAAAAACTGATTCTAGTAAAGCAACTAGCTCGATGGCGTTCCAATCAGTGTTCAAAAAGCTTCTACCAGAACTAGCACCCATACTTACAAAACTGTTTAAACGTTGCTTTAAAAAAATGCTTCCGAGCATCATGGAAAAATTCATCAGTCTGTCTCCTAACATTCAGGAGATCGGTCATCAACCTCTCAGTAGACACCAATCTGTGTGTCATAAGTAAGTTACTGGGATCTGTGATAAATAGAGAAGTGGTCAACAACCTCAGCAAAAATAATCTGCTCAGTGACATGTAATATGGTTTCCGTTCTGCTAGATCTACAGCTCATGTGCTAACTGTGACATCATAAATGATTATTGAATCTTTCGATGAACGCTTTATTTCTAGAGCAATAGCTCTTGACATATCAAAGTTTTTTATAGGGTAATGCATAAAGGTCTACTTCACATGATTACCAACTAAGTAATAGCTGAAAATGTCCTCTCAATTATTAAACCATTTCTCTCCGGTAGGTTTATAAGAGTAGTAGTCGATGGGCAGAAATCAGAAGCTCATAGCATCAATGCTGGCGTCCTTCAAAGTTTCCTCCGTGGCCTAACTCCATTCCTGATCTTCATTAATGATCTCCTAAATCGCATTCTTAGATAATTCATAGACATTTATAAAGACAACACCATAATCTATGGCAACGCTTCAGAAACTAACAATGACTAAGATCTTTCTGATTCTCTCCTGATCTTGTGAATGTGGCGTAATAGAAAAAAAAGGTCCTTATCAACCCCTTTGGTTATTTATGGTTTTATGTGTTTATATTATTATTTATATTTATTTCATTTAAAGGTACACACACACACACACACACACACACACACACACACACACACACACACACATATATATATATACATATATATATATATATATATATATATTAGCAGAAAGACACGACGTTACCTGGAATTGAATGATGATCAACGAATGTTTCACACTCCCATAGTTTTATTGGCATTGGAATCGGTTAAATCGCTCATTTTTCAATGAAATCGAGTGTTTGTCGGTTGTAATTAGGGACCCATCATAATGAACCGGGAGAAAGCTTCACATGCCTCTCGCATCGACTAAGTTAACAATACATTGCAGACTACATTAAACGGTAGGGAACCTACTGCTGATTTTATAAAATTATTTTATACATATACAATGGCTTGAATTAAAGTTAAAAATGCAAAACTCAAGTATCATAGTTCAAGTATGCTCTAAACAGAAGCATTCATTTCGAACGCGCTCTTGTCATATCAAAGATCCTACTGTTCATTTTAGATACCTTGCTCTAAAGCTTGTCCGGTGATAATAGCTTAAATTTAAGTTTAAATGGCGAGGTATTATGGTGCAATTTTACTTTAAACAGAAACATTTATGTCGAACGCTGTCCTATCAAAGAACCTATTGTTGATATTATATGATGAGACTTTCGGCTTTTATGGTAATAAAAATCCTCAAATCCACTTGTGATGTTAGGCTATAGAAAGTGTTAACTTTGGTACAAAATTGCATGTTCTTTCATTCATCGGATTATTTCGATTATCGATTATCGATACTTATCGAATACATTCTGATTCAAAACCTTACCAAGAACATTGCCAGACACATAAAGTACCTTCGAGTGAAATTTCATAAAATTGACCTAGCTTTTTTTGAGTCCATAAGGAATGAACTCACAGAGGCACACACGCAGACACACACACAAAGTTCCTTATATATATATATATATATATATATATATATATATATATATATATATATATATACATGCGGCAAAAAGAAAGTCCGCACTTGTCATTTTTTCAAAAGCTGCAAATTTAAGCTAAATTTAATGTAACTGTTTAAATAAACTATACCTCATTTGATTCGCCTTTTATTCTTCTATAATTTTACTTGTTCATATTTTACTTTTAATTGAAATATTCTAGTGTTCACGTCAATTTAAAAAAAAACCTTCTTTTTTCGGCACTGTGTATATATATATATATATATATATATATATATATATATATATATATATATATATATATATATATTGAATGAATGACAAAGTTCATGATGTTGACCATCTTACAATTTATTCCTTTAATTGTTGACAGTATTTGTTTCGTAGCACAAAATCAATTACTTAATCATTATATCAATTAGTGAATCTATTTTGCCCTGAACTCATCAGAAGAAATAGCAACAATCAATCCACCAAAAGGAAATAATGTGCGTTTTGACATGATTAAAAATCCGAAAATTGGAAGAGAAGCTGTAAATACCTCATAATATATTTCCATTTCGCCATTTCAAATTCAAAATGGTGTAATGGAAACATATTATAAGATATTTACAGCTTCTCTTTCAATTTTGAGGTTATCAGTCTGTCCATGTCCCATAGGATTTTGTAGTTCTTGTTTTCAAGTACTCTTGTCGGCTTATGTGTGTACCACTTGTCTGTGCGTTCGAGATGCAGTTGTTTGCACAATTCCCAGTGTACTGCCCTTCTCATTTGGTCGTGTTTGTTGTTGTATTCCTTTTGGGCCAGTTTGTTGCATTCACTTATCGTTTCGTCTCTTTGTCAACAGTATGCATCCACTGTTTTCTTGTGCTTTATCGATCTTTGCTTTGATGTTTTTCATTATTATTATTATTATTATTATTATTATTGGCTCACATGGAGCTTTCACACAAGTCAGCAAACGATCGGGTTGGAAGCTGAGTGACAACAAGTCTCCCCAGACGTCCAGCTATCTCTACCTCCTTCGATAGCATTTGCAAATAAATTTGCGTCATCGCAACAGCCTCATACCATTGATTTCTCGCTGGTAGTGGCCATTGGTTTATACTGGAATTTGAGTGGCACTAAGCCTTCCCACAATCCCAGTTCTCTTCGCGCTTGTCCAGCGGAGGTCTGATCAGCTTTCTCTCCTCGGTCGTTCCATCCTCCTTGACCCTTCTCGGCTCTTTGGTATCACTTTTCTATGTGGGGGGGCGGTGATGAGACAATGGGGGATGCATGATGGTGGTGTAGAACTTGTTGATATGCAGCTTCGGCGTTCTTCATTCCCTATAACGCTTCTTTGTTATATTGTCTTGTGTTATTCCCCACATTCTAGGGTTTTCCTTAATATTTCAGCCGTTTTCTTTATCGTTAGGCGTTGTATTTTTGCACTTATTCCTCTGATTCCAATTTCTGCCATTCTTTTTTTCGAAGTTTTTCGGAATTGCTTCTAGTGCTCCTACTATTATCGGTACTTATTATTATTATTATTATTATTATTATTATTTATTATTATTATTATTATTCATCCTGTCTTAAGAGTAAAACAAATCAATTTAATAACCGATAAAATCTTTATAATTAGAGTAAAACATATAAACATCCTTTGGCACAGAATAATCAACAAATCCACCATCTCAGCCTGTCCTTTTTGTGTTAAGAAGGATTTTCTAAATAGTAACATATTTTTTTTTAAACGCTAAATTCTAAGTATTTAGTATTCTATTCTTATACCGCCATTTTATTTTGGATATCAGTCGTCGATTATTTTCAGTTATTCATGAAACAATTTAAATAGCATTTTTACGCTAAAAATGAAATACTACATCTCAGTTTTGTTTTAAAAGCAAAATAATGTTATAGTTGTCTCACAATTTCCAATCAATTACCAGTACAACATTTTGAAAAATATATTTAGTAAAGTGCGCTCGTATAGCATACTCATTCCTTGCTGAATGTAATTTTATGTTTGCAAAATATGTACAGACATAACACATAGTATTACAGTAGTTTAAAAAATGTAAAAAACAAAACAAAAAAAAAACACAAAACACATCTCCAATTAAATATTTACAAATTAAAAAAAAAATTGAATCAGTAATTTTATCAGAATCGGGAACTTAGCAGAGAATCAGTAATTGTATCGAAATCGGGAAAAACTTTGGAATCGTCCCATCACTAATATATATATATATATATATATATATATATATATATATATATATATATATATATATATATATATATTTGTGTGTGTGTGACATATTTTTGCCAAATCGTTTGGAGTATATATACTTTTTTATTATGTGACTATTTCGATGTATGTTCGTCCATGCATTTGTATTTAATTGGTAACAGATTTTACCCATGAACAAATATGACGGAACAAAGAATAAAAAGAGAGGGGAGGTATACGAGTTAAGTCCCAGTTGATGAGTACCAAAGAGCATGCTAATCTGGCTAAGTTTTTGGCAGCCTAGTGAAATGTTGCTCGACCAGAAGCAATCAGGGTGTGAAATTTAACTTTATCTGTAGTAATTCAAGCGCCGAAGGGCTGTACACTTCAATCAGGTTGATCGGTACATGTACATAGCGGAAAGGGAGTGTAAAGTGAAAGAAAGAGGGGAAGAGAGAGAGAGAGAGAGAGAGAGAGAGAGAGAGAGAGAGACTCTGAAACGGAAGTAAAGAAAATAGTTAGAACAAAAATAGAAACCAATATGGAAGTCAATCTGAAAGGAAGACGAGAGAAATGAAAAGATGGAAGAATGGAAGACAAAAATAAAGAAAATAAAGGGAAACGAAGTTAAACAAAGATGCAAGCATAAGCAGAATACACAGACAGAAAGCGAGGTTTCGTCAGCTGTTTATATCGACCTCTGTTCGTTCCGTATTTAGATGCTTATCAATACGAAGGTAGAATTGTACACAGTCAGTTTTTAATGCCGAGAAAAATCCAGCTCCCCTAAAATGGGCGACAAGATTTGGGAACTGTTTCAATTTGTTTAAATCCACGATGCATGCGCTGTAAAAGTTCATACGATGATCGTTACCATGCGTTTCTCTCATTTCACCAACATTTCGCCCTTTTAAATAAAAAAACCGGATCACTGCACAACACTTAACAGTTTCTATTTTACACTTGACAACCATTAAATCACCACTAAATCATCATTAAATCAGAAACCACAATTAGTTTATAGCTGTTATTTTCCGCATAACTCTCAGAGATATAAATCGTTGCACATGAAAAAATTTCAGACCACTGGAAGTGGGCTAAGGGTATTACTTATTGAACGCCTTTCGTAATCATATACAAGTATACATACTTACATAGCTTGCTGGTATATCAAACTTATGCCCTTTTCACACACAAACGGAAAATACTCAAAATAAACATGTATGTTCGACTACTTTTGCAGAGTAAATAATTCTTTCTTCATCTGAAACGTTCCTGGACTTTTTGAATCCTTTTTATTTTTTTATTATTCTAAAAAAGTTGTCCGTATAAATGATAGATTATTGTGCATATATTTTTTGTGAATTTTTTTCTTTAATATTGTCTTATCTTTAATAACTTTCTCTAATTTAGTGGGAATGTTTTCAGAATTCGACTTAACATTTTTTTAAGTGTCGAAAGCTTAAATTAAGGCTAGTCATTCCAAAAGAGGGGATGACTTTCGAAAATATCGACGGAAAAGTACCCAGTTGAGGGTGAAGGAAATAATGTTTTTAGCCAATTTTTCAATATTTGCCGTCCGAAGGGTCGAGTTTCGAAAGGATACCGATCTCGTCAAAATCCGTCGCCTCTGTTGAAATTTTTAGACATACATACAAACATACATGCATACATTTAAACAGACAGGCGAGATTTATATTATAGATGAGCGACGTATATACGTGCATTATACAAAACAATAGCGTAGGAGGGCGTAGTGTTTTCATTTTATGAAAATATCACGAAGATATCCGACAGTGGTGAACTCTTTGTTCCCTATTGGGACCAATCAAGGGGAAACACTCAGAGGTGCTCAGAACGGGGCACCATCAGAATCGGTTCTTTACAAAGAAATCGCCAAGGCTGCTGAAAATAGGTGCTCTCTCTCTCCCCTCTCTCTCTCTCTCTCTCTCTCTCTCTCTCTACCGTGCTAGAAAATTACTTACATCTGACAGTATACTATATCTCTACAAAGCCGCCATTTGTCCATGCATGGAGCACTATGGCTACATCTGGACTGGAACATCAACCACTAGTCTTTCCATCTTAGATAAAGTCCAACAAAAGTCTCCAGCCTAATAGGTTGTGCACTATTAACCAAACTCTAACCCCGGTTCCACTGCCAAAATGTTGCATCTCTATGCTTCTTCTGCAAGTATTTTAATGGAATATGCTATGAAGAACTCGTACGACCTGTGCCCCCCCACTCGACGTAAATACCTCCGACTAACCAGTATAGCAGCAAAATCCCACTCCTTCACGTAAAGATATCTATATGCTGGAAGACTTTCTAGTCTAATAATTTTCTCTTCCAACTGTACTCCCTGGCTATACTGACATGAAAAAGTTTAAATATAACGTGAACAGAGATCTCGTTGCTCAACTCCCTACATAGTATAACTGCAGATACGAATTCAAATATGTTCAAGTTGCAATATGCCTTGTTTGAGGTGAATAAGAGCAAATAAAACTTTTGACAATTGATGTATTCTTTATGAATAAATTGTCATCACTTTAAACATTGATTTTTTTTTTCACTAGAGGGGTGTCCTCTTGATAGGTCTAGCTCATTTTCATAGTTTAATACGTGATTAAAGCGTCCAAAAGTAAAAATGCAGACAAGCATTTTCGACCATTCATTGCCATCAATCAAGATACATTATGTTTGAAAGCTTGCCCATTCATTCATTTAAAGTAAATAAATAATTAGCTTTAAAGAAAAAACATAATATCTTTATTGGCCTTTTTAAATTTATAATGATATCTCAAATTTCAAACGATATCTGAAAAGTGCCAATAGAAATAAAGTCATTGTTATACTCGCTGTTTATACACAATTCTTACCACCACTAGATTTCTCTACAAATTTTACTTGATAAAAGTAGTCTGATCTTGGTATAGGGCTTTGTTTTAAGTTACATGATTCATTGATCTGTAACTGTTTACATATAGTGTAAAAGAATATTTGGTACTTGCGTGCGTAGATATGGTATTGGAATATGAAAATAAAAAATAAAATGGCAGAGAAATGTTAGGGAATACGTATTATTAAAAAATATTACCAAAACTACGGAAACTACGGAAAATAACAACTATTTTATTTAAGAAATTCAACTAATATTTGTAGCCATCAAGAAAATACAGTCAGACCATTTAACGATCTGCATTCAACACCTCAACAGACTTCCGTCTTTGTGAGATTTT
>NC_136492.1:62042650-62045150 GCF_053919585.1 Euprymna scolopes
AGCCCGTTTAGTGGATTTTACACCTTTTCTCTGGAAAAAGCCAGCACTAAAAAGGGCGAAATGTCGTCGAGTTTTTAGGTCTTTCCACCTCTGTTTTTATCATATATATATATATATATATATATATATATATATATATATATATATATATATGTGTGTGTGTGTGTGTTAGGACAATTCTCAATTCTACATACTAAACTAATTATTAATCTACAGACGTGCGATTTGTTATTCAGATGTGGAAAACATTTTAATCAGCCTTTATCGGAAAAAAGAAAGGGTTGCTAATGGTTAAAAATTGAAAAATTGGTAAATGAGGGTCATTGAATTTTTATTTGTGGTAATTGTGCATACAACCAGACACTAAGTTGCAAACATGACGACAGGTCTGTCAGTTGAGGTATGGAAGCGTAAAATGGATACAATACTCCCGCTTACTTATATATTTGGGCAAAATATCAAGATTTTCTTTTGTTAATATATTTTTTCTGGCATATTAACGTTTTTTCTTAGAATGTTTTTTCTTTGTTTTAACCTATACACTCTATTATGATCGTCGCCGATTAAAAAAAAAATTATTCTTATAGTTAACTATTTTTTATGTTTATTTTTCCCTTTATAATAAAAATATATAAAAATACGTAAACTTTCTTTATTACTTGATTTGATTTTTAATCGCATAAAATATCTAAACAGTTTGAAAAAATTAACATAGTTATTTCAAAACGATATGCAACTAAAAAACGCAAAATCAATTCATTAAGAATGTTTACGTGTTTTTTATATATTTTATTATAAGGAGAGTAAAGATAAACGTGAAATATAGTTAACTATAAACATGTGTTTTTTTTTAAATCGGCGACGATCGTAATAAACTGTGTAGGCTTACATAAAGTATATCGTAAATAAAGTATATTTATATATAGTACATTAAAAAAAGAAAACATAACTATATTAAAAAAATATGTTATAAAAAATATATTACCAAAAATATCTTAATATTTTGCCCAGAAATATTCAGTTTTGAAGAATAGCGGCAGTATTTTATCCATTTTGTGCTTCCATAATTCAATTGACAGACCAGCCGCCATTTTTGAAACTTAGGGTCTGGTTTTATGCACCATTAACTTATTTGTTTGTCAACTGTTTCACGAATGCGTATGCATAAATCCTTCTCACGACAGATTCCTTATGTTAAGAAAAAGTATGATTAAAAACACTTTTTAAAGTCGTGTCAAGCTGGCATAATGGTTATCATACTTTACTCACTGTTTTTGGGTTTTGGTTTCAATCTCAGCCCAAGTATTTTTTTTACCTACAAGAAGGGAACTGTATTATTTAATTGGAAATAATTATTGAGATGAGTATTACTTATTAATTTTTGTTTATTGCGTACTATTATCCTCATATTTTTCTTAGTTGTTTCACGACGTTTCGGCCAACTATTCCTCTGGCCTTCGTCAGGTGGTAACCGCAAGGAGATAGAAACTCTGACTGCATCCACTGCAATTACTGCCTTTTGTAGTTGTTGTCCTCTCACCACGTTTTGGCCAAGTAAGCCTTTGGCCGGCTTTGGGTAGGATTGAAACAACTATCTTCAGACAATTCTCATCTGGAACCGTAGAGATTCAACGTCTCTATCAGCTGCGTTACGGGCCACGAATTGCAGTGGATGCAGTTATGAGATTCAGAGTTCCTATCCGCTGCGGTTACACCTGCAGTAGGCCAAAGAAACGTCGTGAAACAACTAAGAAAAAGATGAGGATAATCGTTCGCAATAAATAAAGATTAAGAAGTGAGCTGTTTAAAAAACAGAATACTCACATGTCTCAGTTTTGTATGAATTAAGATATAATATTTGTGCATATTTTACAACCGGTATGGAGCCTGCTAGTACACACACAGACATATTATATATATATATATATATATATATATATATATATATATATATATATATACTAGCAAAAGTACCCGTCGTTGACTGGATTCGAAAACAGCCTACAGAAAATGGACTCTGATTTATGAAAGTATGATAGGTTATGAAAAGGAAGGGTTGTAAATTTGTGTTGAATTTGGGAGTATTAAAACCAAAGCAAAATATGATGAAAGTAAAAATAAAATATATAAATCCCATAATTTATTATACCATAGCTGTTCACACTGAAACACTTATCACAATATTCTCAGGATCTATATTAAAAAAACCTCGTTAAACTTTGTGACATATTTCCATTCTATGGAGGCCAGGTGCGAACGGACACTCCATAATTTTATTATACCATATTTCTTCAAACTGAAAAATAATTATAAAAGTATACTTACGCAGATAGATATGAAAAGTCTGTGTTAAAGTTTGTGCCTATTTCCATTCTTTGGAGGCCAGGCGCGAACGCAGACCCCACAATTTTATTATACCATCTATATTTAAGTTTAAACACACCTATCAAAGTATTCTTATGTACATCTATATCAAAATCACTTGTAAACGTTTTTTTTA